>NC_143486.1:28188746-28488746 GCF_027475165.1 Benincasa hispida
GAATACCTTTATTCTTGGAAAAAGAAGGGTAAGATTTATTCCCAGAAGACGATTCTTTCTGAGGTTTCCTCTTTGAGGTGGAAGCAACATTTGACCAATCTAACCCCCATTCGTTAACTAATGGGTGATTCCACTAAAGCCCATAGTTGAACTCCCCTCACTGTAGATATATTATGTCCACTCGATATAACCATGATTAGTAAGTTAACCCTTCACAGGTTGCTCGTAATAACGGCTGGGTCAAATCTTTGTTTTTCACCCGAAATTACCTCTTATTCCTTAAGTTCCACTAATCCCCTAATGAAAAATTGATTTGTGATCCAATCAACAAATCGAATCCCTCTCATGCCAATGAGAGGGTGAGGCCTCTTGTTCAAGATCCAGAATCAGCACTTGAAGGGAACAATCTCTCTACTAACCCTAATCGGGTAGGAGTGAATTCCCACTTGCACCCTATGTTCCCAGCTATTAATCCGGTCTTATCCCCAAAATGGTAAGCTTATTGAGCAGAGGAAATTGGTCTACTCTTACCGTTTGCAGATCAAAGGATAATCCCGAACAAACAGGAGTTCATAGTTAGCTCAAGATTATGGTTAAGTTACCTAGGTTATCGCTTCGAAATAGTCAGTCTTCATGGTTCGACCTTGCACAAAACTCATTTGCACAGGGCACCCTCACTCCTCATGTCTCAACATGCACGAATTAGGATCACTTCGTATGTAGTACTTTACAACACTTTGTAACAACTACAGAGTAGGCTGCATCCAATAGTGTTACCAGAATAAAGTACCCAACATTATTCATACACTATAGATCATTTTGACTATTTACTCGAACCTGATCCACTTGTATGTCTCCACATAAAGTTCAAGTACTCATATAATAGTCAAGGGACTTAGGTTTACTGGATTTCTAAAAAACAATATATTCAACAAAACCTTTATCGAATTCTCAGAATAAGTTCTAATGTTTACAAACCACGAGTTTTAGGACATAACACCCAACAAGTGTTTCACTAAGCGATAGCTCATAAAGAGACTAAACGATTGTGGAGTTTAACTATATGATAGTTCACTCAGTTGGTCGTAGCTAAATGATCGCGTGGCATTGTTTATACAATAGGCTATAATCTTTTACATGATTGAGCACATTGTCTATACGATAGATTGTGTCATCTCCCACTTGCTCAATCGTCTACATGATTGTTGTTCCTTCAATCTTTTCCTCTAACTAAGTTCATACAGAGCTCATAACTCCTGGATTCTCACACCGAGAATACCAAGGTAACCATTGTGGTGGTGTCCTCACTCAACTTGATTGATATCAAGGTTCTGGAGGCCGTTCGTTGGGTTCGTGATCTTTGTGTTCGTGTTGTTCGTGTGGTGTTTGTTGTTGATCGTGCTATTGCACCGGTCGTTGCATTCAAGGGCTGTGTTGTTGTTCTTGGATGATTGGAGATTGATCGAGGGAGTTTGAAGAATAGTTCTTCAAAGGTACGCATAATCTATCCCTTGATTATCTTAGTTAGCATGCTGTAATTTCTAGTAGTTACATGACCTGTTAGTTTCCGTTGTTGTACTGTAATTGATTATTGTTCAATTTCGAATGGAATTTGGAACGATCCTTCCGCTGCTCATGGAAATCCTCATATCTGATTTTCTTCATGGCAGATGTGGACGGTTGTCCAAACAGGCTCTGCAATGAGTCCATGATCTTTTTCGCAGTAGCTAACCTTTCGTGTTTCTTAGACAGTACATCAGATATACTGGCTAAACTATAAACCTGAGCCTTCTCATTATCTTTGAATCATCTGTTATATGCATTCTGAACTGTTCAGTTTGCATTGGGACTAGGGGTTGGAGGACATTCCTCCATTAAAATGAATCGGAGATCATCTATTACTAGTATCGTGTTGATATTTGATTTCCCAGTTCTATAATTATCGCCGTTAAGTTTTTGTGAAGCTAACAGTTGTATAATAGATATTGTCATTGTTGAAAAGTAAACAAATTATTAGTGAATTGATTAACTCTAATTTTAAGCCAATTTATTAAGTAATAATGAACCCATACTCATTATTCTTTTGCTACGATACTTCAGTGAGTCAAAATAGGCCCCACCTAAGGGCAGTCGACTACTCCTTCACTGAATCAAGACATTCTTGACTAAATACTAATACCAGAATAACTCTTATCCTGATAGTACTTAGTTACCGTTTATTTTGTCATGAACTTTACTAACACTTAAAAAGTCCTGTAAGTGTAAACTCGCCATTTTCGAATTATAGAGATAAGAATCAAACAAGCCTTTAAAGTTGAAACAATTGTTTAAAAACAGACCTAAGTAACTCTATCTATTTCTGGAGTTCACGGTGTTCTGAATCCTATTTTACAACCCTCCAAAGGGATCGTCGCGGTTAATGACTAGCTAATGCCGCCTAAAAACAGCAGCAGATGCAACATTGAAATCTCACGGTGTGACCTAATGGAAGAGACCGTAGGATGTGTCAATCCTTCACCCACTCACTATGAACTACTTCCTCTATTCACCTTGTTACTGAACCATGCAAACACTTTCCAAAGGGAGGTTTCCCAAATAACAACTCAAAGCCGAGCATGGATCTTATGGTGTGAACTCTTAGAGATGTGAGAGCTAGAAATAATATATCTCATATATTATTAATCTCCCATTGAAGTGTTCTATTTTATAAAATTGGGTACTGACTTGTTATTAACCGGCTAATTTTGTACAACCTAAGTCTAGGTAATTTTTCCTAGTATAACTTTTATACTGGGAATTAACCTATGATGTCTAGGTGATAAACCAATTTTATTACCTTACACCACTCACGCATGCTCATAAAACTAGCGTTATTGACTTAGACGCCAGTTTGATCTCCAGGTAGGAGGTGTTTGGTAAACCATCAACTTAAGTACCCCCAACATTAGACAAGATATCCCTAGGTAACTAAACAACTATTTTTTTACAAGTAATCGACCTATTTTAACTCTTAAAAAGAAATCGATTGAATTGCACCAGTTAACACTAGGTGAGTATGCAATTTATCTTTTTTATAGATTTTAAAAGTCTAGGTTATTTTATAACAATTATAAAACCCTAGAACATTCATCTGTAACATGCTTCCTTAAAGAAAATCATGCTTTAATATAACACTTATATTAAATATGAAAATCTAAGGATGCATACTATATACATTATAACACTTATAACATATAACAAATGCATGTCATATGCTTATCCTATAGTGGGGTTTTTAAAATTATATGACATACTTTATGCACACATATTAAAAACAATACCATATATCACATGCATAATACTTAAACAACACTAAAGTGGACTGGTTTTGGCAGTTAAACAAACTAACTAAATTATTACATAATTCAGCAAGCACCACCCCCGAACCGGCCTCAAACTCTTTTAACAAACCTAAATCGGCCAAAAAACCACTCGAATCAGCTCAAAAACTCCAAAAAACTAGGTCGAACCGATCAAACCGACTCAACCACGTCGAATCGGACCGGTCAACCTTTTCCAAATCAGATCAATAGCTGGAGCAACCGGGCGCGTGGGTTGGAATCGGGTCGAGCGTCAGATGGGTCGGATACGGTGAAGCAAGTGCGTGCATGGGAAAAGAAACAAACTGGGTCAGACGCTACGGGTCGAGTCGAAGATCGGATCATATAGATGTTAAAGCAGGCGCGCGCACGGGATTCAGCGTACCGGGTCGGGTCAATGTATGGGTCGAAGTCATGCCTGGACAGGCGAGCGCACGGGAGCTTCAACGAATCGGGTCGAATCTCGGGCAATGAGTCGAGTCGTCAGGTCTATGAGCAACAATTAAACATGTCCACGGGGTGGGGCGGGGCTAGGGATGCCATTCCCCATCCCCATGAAATTCCCCATAGGGATCGAGGCAGGGATTCCCCGCGGGGAATTTTTTCCTGTTACCTTTTTTTTTTTATAAAAAATCAATTAATTTAAATCACTAATGTGAGAAAATTTTAATTAAATAATTACCTTTATCACTAAATTGTTCATTATGGTTAGTTTTATATGAAAATTTCAATTTAAAGATAAATTACTCAAATTTTGGCCTAAAAAAGCTAATTAATTTTTTTTAGTAGAAAGAAATAAATATAAATCAAATTATTCACATATATAATCTAAATTTAAACATTCAATTTAACCATATTCATTATCTTTCCCAATAAATAATCAAATTAGAAATTTAAATATAATATTTATATAATAATAATAATAACGTAACATTAGATAACTATACTAAATAAACATGTAAAAGCTAATAGGGGCGGGGACGGGGAACGAGGCGGGGCCGGGGCTGGGGTCAAAGGCGGGGACAGGGAATGCATTCCCCGTCCCCGTTTAGATCACGGGGAATTTTTTCCCCCATTCCCCGCCTAATCGGGGAATCCTCGCCCCGTCCCCGTGGGAAAATTGGACATCTCTAGCAACAACCGGGTCTGTAAGTGTTTTCTTCTCTAATTCTCTCGACCAGCTTGAGTCCAACCACTTCTTTTGAGCAATTGAAGGCCTAATTGGACTCTAATGACTCCATAAAAATTACAGACCCTTACATTAAAGCTCATATACATGTGAGCAGTTATAATTTCATCAACAAATTAATGAGAAAACAATTGCCAAAACCATAATGTATCTACTTTAGCTATGAATAACACCCGCCAAATGCAATAGAACATTATAAGCATGCTCTGATACCAATTGATGAATAAATAAAAGCAGTTTCCATAAGTATCTTCGTCTCTGTGAGCAATCGGCACCACCAACAGTAAATCCTCGCTATTCTCCAATTGAAGAACACCCATCTTTAGTGAAAGATAGGGAATTTCACTAATTAATTTGGAGAGTAATAGAGAATTTTGTGAAAGAATAAATGTCAAAAGTCAAAGAAGCATTAATTTTTAATTTTAAAAATCAAACCCTATTTATAACCAAAACCATGCAAAAACCATCTTTTCATGGTCTTCACCTCAAACTCCATTAGCATGAATAATATAGGTATCAAGTTCAGCATGAAACACTTCATAATCTACTTAGTTAGTGGGAAAATTCAACAATTGGATTTTTCCACTAACTAATTTTTTTAATAAAATAAATCAACTTTATTTGACAAAATATGAAATACATTTTTCATATTTTAGAAATAATTTAATAAAAAAATTAATTAAATAAATAATTTAATATCACATATTAAATTGTCTTTGACACCTAATTTTTATTAATCACATTAATCAATTTAAAACACTTTCATGCTAATATATTATTTAAAACATACTCTCCAAAAATAATTAATTATATAAATGTAAATTATATCTCATATAAAATACAATTTTCCCTAAAGGTCGAATTTGAACATTTCAAATTCTCTCTTCACTTAATTCTTCAATTTTGTCCGTATTGAGCTAGCAAGGAAACCCAATAGACCTACAAATCATGGGTTCCTATGATCCAAGACTAACCGGTCAAACTCTTTAACCTAGTTAATCAACGTTTGTTAACCAACAGGACTGCCCATTATAGTTCGTAGTTGCACTCCCCTCACTATAGATATATTTTATGTCCATTTGATATAACCATCAGCAATAAGTTGATCTTTCACAGGTTGTTCGTAACCTCAACTAGGTCAATTACCATTTTACCCCTAAGTTACATCTTTTCTCCTTAAGTATCATTGTCCCTCTAATGAATAATTGATATAGGATCTTAATCACTAATCCATTCCTTCTCAAGCCAGCGAGAGGATGTGGTCCCTTGTTCAAGACTCGGTATCAGCCATAAAGAAGCAATCTTTCTACTATCCTTAAAATGGGTAGGAGTGAATTCCATCTTGTAAATTCTATGTCCCCAACTATCTACCCGGTCTTATCCCTGAAATGGGAGGCATACTGAGCAGCGCTGTTGAGCTTACTGATGACGGGCAGAAATGCACATCATTATAGGTCTTTTATTTAGAATTATGAGGGTTGTTAAGTAGAATATGCAACGATTATGTTAAGAATTCATGAGAAAACGAGTTTGCGTTGATCGGCATTAAGAATCTCAGCTAACCCACTATTATGCATTATTATACATTCAATTGTTTATTTTTGTAACAACCGCAGAAAGCCATCGTATACTCGGAAGCCAGGCTATCGTAAAGACAAACGCATGTGGGAATCTCTCCATCGCAGAAGCAAACGCATACGTTTGACGTATGGATGTTACGGCTATTAACCGCATGCGTCCATGATGCTTGATTTTATGAAGTGAATCATGGATGATATGTGATGATGAGATTGCGTTGAGCACTCAAGTTTCCTCAGCGGAATCCAAGTGTAAACCCTACTGAGTTTCCTGATAAGTCCAAGGTCAAATTCAGGGACTTGGGAAAACAGATTGCGATGGTAATTTTTATGAAGACTTTGCGGTAACCGGCAACTCAATTAATTGTTGATTTGTTGTTGATTGCGTTAATGAAAAATAAACAAATGAGGCAGATTTGAGAAAAGTCAGTGTGTGATAGATGCACTGAGTATGCGGATGAATGGATTGAGAAGATCTTTAGCTAGCGTTATTTGGGAATGCGTCAGACTATGCGATAATGCTATAACCATGCACAGCAAGTCATTTTCCAATGCAAATGCGATGCTCCTAAGTTTAGGACGCATGTGTTGAATGCAAAAGTGTCCATAGAGCTTATTTCTATGTCTCTACTCTTTTCCTATGCGATGATGCAAAATGTATAAAGGCAAGGTGACAACATACAATCATATCCTATCTCTAGGATACATGCGATGTATTAATAGCAAATAGTGCTTATTCCTAAGCTCCTATCTCTTGATTATGCATTCTAATCTGGCTCTCCCGAGCTTAGATTCTAACCTGACCTTCCCAAGCCTAAATTCTGTCCTTAGACTACCCTCCTGAGTATCTCTAATGGACGAATGAAGCACACATAATACAAGATAATCACATAGAATGAAGATTCCCTAGTGGTGCTAGCAAAATGCTTCTCAACCCATTCAACTGATTTAGCTACTCATGCGTAAATAACAGAAAGTGAACCGATATAAAGAAATAGATTCCATTTCGATAAATGAGTGGAGTACAAAATAACAATGAAAGTTAAAGGTAGAAAGCCTAGTAGCAATTCCTTGCTGACCGAGGCTTTTACACTGTAAATCTCTATTCGGTTCCAAAGATGTTCCTGCTTCCACACGCGTCTGCCCCTCTCTGTCCTTGAAGCTTCTGGTGCTTTCCCAAGCTTACCAGAACGATCTGTCGGCACAACCTTCTCTCTCGCGTCCGCCTTGAAGTAAAAGAAAATCTAAGAACCAGGCTAAACTCATAAGATGGTGAACTCGTGAATTGGTGGAACGATCAACCCCTTTTCTGAAGGATGCCTTTGGTATTTATAGAACATCCAGGGTGAACGGCGGCTTCTCTCTCATGATTCCACAGATGGGACGACTTTAATTCCCTGATTGATGCACCGAATATTTGTCACCAAAAAGCTGAATGTACTTGTTATCGTTAGCGGCTGTTAACTTAATTTGGATTCGACTGTCATCAACTTTCTGTCCCATCACGATTAATTAGTCTTTCACCCAGATGCGCCCACCATGTTGCGCCGACCAAGTTGCGGCAATCTTTCTTGAGCAAATGTTTACGAACACGATCACCACAAAGCCTTGCGGTGATGCTGCGCTCAACCAATGATTTCCTATTATCGCAATTTCCGCCTTGCGTCATCACATATTCTGCACAAAAATACAAAAATCGACTGTTCTAATGCGATGAACTCATGCAACCGCAATATTATGAATCTGATGCTTTTTGGACGCAATTTAATATGGTGGTATGCAGTCATCTCGCTTATGTGTGAGAGCATGTCAGTGGGAATATGGAGGCTTAGAAATAGGCTTCTCGACAATATCGCATAATCATCGCATGCATCTACGACAAGTGTGTATAGCATGATCGCATAGCTTGCACTGGCTGGGGTTGCCCTTGCGGCCAAGCTTAGTGTTACAGTGAAGACATCCTCGCCTTTTTATCTATTTTTCCATGCATTTTACTACACGTCAACCGTTGTCATGTCTCTACCTCTCAGTCATTCTTCTATCGCTTAATCTGTTAGTTAGGAGTAGGAGTAGTGCTTAGCCTTCAACCTCAAATTCTTTTATTCTTCCCTGCAAGCACATCACCGCATAACATTTAGCTACAAGTCCCTGAGTTCGACCTCGGATCACCCGAGAAACTTGCGTTCTTGTTAAACTTGGCGAGAGCGCAAGAAAACTTGTGACAGGAAAGCATGGTCATTGCATGTGAGATCAACGCATACATTCCATTCCAACACATGACCACCGCATGAGTATAAATGCATAGCTTAAGACATGCATCGCGTAATTGCGTTTGCAAATTCTCGTCACCAAGTTTTTAGCGTCGTTGCCGGGGACTTGGTATCTAATAGTTTGTTGAGTTTTGTGTTTTTGTAGGCAACCTTTTTATCTTGGGCGTATTGTAGCTTGTGCGACCAAGCTGTAAACAATATTGAAGTGTAGGTGATGCGCCGAAAGCCAGTATTGACCCCAAGATAAAAAGGCAAACAGTCGCATGAGCTGAAGGTAGTTCTAAGTGCATGACGGCCGGCATGTGCCCAACAATTGTCGAAAGTTCTAATGGTCAGGGCGAGCCTCTTGACCTAAACAGTTGAGAGCAATCTTCTGCATGGAAGACTTCTTGCAGTGACCTAACTCCAATTTCTCTAGGGACGTCTTCTACTTTATCTTTATCTTGCTTTCCTAGTTATTTTATTTTTTTTATTATTTTGGATATGCGGCTGCTTTCTTGGATGTGGTGCATTTACTCCTTGTAGGTGCAACAATAATTCTCCTCGGTGCGCAGTACAATGGAAGAATTCCCTTCATGCTTCAACGCATGGCTTCGATCGCATGAAGTCTAAAGCATGGTCGCAAGTGTATTCTACTCAAGGTCCTTTTCTTGTTATCCTTTATGCATTATCCTTTTGAAATTCTCTTTGTACGATTGCTTTCCTTTGCGATGCATCTATGATGGTACGTATAATTCACCACATCCGCCAACTAAGTATCGCAAAGCTCACCTTACTTTTAATAGCTTCTTCAAAATTTGACAGACTAAGTTTTATTATGTGCAAACCTTTGCTCAAACATTTGTTACCGCATTCCTGTTGATTTTGTCTTTACCTTTACGGAAAGAGCGCTGCCCAACCTCTAAGTTTGGGGGTGGCAGTGATCCCGAAGAAATGCGAATGTAGGGGCAAGCCAAAACAAAAGTAAGTCGCCAGGATCAACGCATAAGCGCAACTTCTCTATCTGGCGCAAGCCAAATTAAGCAAGACAAGAGTTGAGTTGAATATGGCACGCAACCGAAGTTGGCTATCCGCATGACACACGTGGGGGAAGCCAAAACGAAGTGCGTAACCAGGTTTAACGCCGCATTCTAATTAAAAAAAAAATTGCAAAGCTTTGACTTGTTTCACGAACGCATTCTTAAAAGCTAAAACACAAAGTTGCGGGGAATGAATAAAAAGTTTTTGAGCAGAGGCTTGCCGGATCTAAGCTTAGAAAATATTTCTTTGAAGAAGTAGCCGAAGTTGGGGAGAGCATTGCAACCATGGTTAGAGGTATGAGTAAATTATATTTTGAGAGGCTGGTCATCGCAAAGGAAAGCCAGAGGATGAATATTGAATTTCTTGAGTATAACGCAAGCTTGAGGACAAGCATGATTCTAAGTTTGGGTGTGTGATGACGGGCAGAAAGGCACGTCATTATAGGCCTTTTATTTAGAATTATGAGGGCTATTAAGTAGAATATGCGGCGATTATGATAGGAATACATGAGAAAACGAGTTTGCGTCGATCGGCATTAAGAATCTCAACTAACCCACTATTATGCGTTATTATGCGTTCAATTGTTTATTTTTGTAGCAACCACAGAAAGTAATCACATACGTGGAAGCCAGGCTATCGCAAAGACGGCCGCATGCGGGAATCTCTCCATCGCAGAAGCAAATGCATATGTTCGATGCATGGATGTTGCGGCCATCAACCGCATGCGTCCATCACATCGAAGTTGCGACCGTCAAGCGAATGCAGTCATCGCAGAGAGATTGCGGCTACAGAATAATAACCATAATAGAAGGGTGATCGCAAGGTTGGTGAAATACAAACATGAACACAAACCTCGGGAGTATCAAAAGATGATGTTGACATTTCACCTACCACACCGTTAGCAGCAGAGATTCAGAAAAGGACCATCACGCTACGAGTGTCAGATTCAGAGCAGGTCCATTAATGTTGTCGGCGATCAAGCTCCATAAATAGAAGCCGTTAAGCAGAATTTCAAATCATCCAAGGTTTTTCGCCTAAGGCTCCCTGCCTTAGGGCGGATCTTTGTGATCCAGACCAAAGCATGAGAAGATAGCTTGAGAGTTCTTCATCCCTATCAATCATTCCGAGTGATGACTAGAGCCTTCGCCGGAGTTAGAGCTCGAGAGAGTCTACTTCACCGCCCATCCATGGCACCACCGGCAGCCTTGACACACATCTGCTGGAAGCAAGACATTGCTTCCACTTCTCAATGCCTGAAAAAATTACAAATACATTAAACCAGAGGATCATTTATAAGTAATAATAATATTTGATCTTATGGTAGTAAAACTTACCACTAAAATTATCATTATGCTCCAAATTCAATTCCTTATTTCAAAACAACAGAGGAGGATGAACTCTCTACAAAACAAATCATGTAAAATTAAATATATTAATTATTTGAGCATTAAACAAGTTAGATATGTACAATAAAAAATTCATTTAATTACCTGACTCAAAATTTTCCCAAGTCTCTAACTCTTCAAGTTGTGGATGGAGATCTAGTAACACTGAGCCGCCACGAATCCAATTTTGTGTACATATGAAGGCCTCCACTATTTTTGGAGTCAAAGAACTTCGAAAGGAATCAAGAATCCTCCCTCCTGTACTAAACGCAGATTCAGAAGCAATTGTAGATATCGGAACTACCAAAACATCTCAAACAATTTTTGATAAAATGAGATATTTGTAGCCATTCATTTTCCACCAATACAATTTCTCAAAATCATCTTTATCTTCTATAACCTTGTCAGAAAAATAAGAAGACAAATCATTCTCCACTTCCAAAGAACTTTCTTCCTCTCTCAACCTCTTAAAAGTTATCCACGGATCATCTATATCTTCATCCACCCTATGATCATCTTCATTTATATTGACAGTTTTTTATTGTTGAGAATCATTGGTACTATGACTACCTTGAAGCGAACTGTTATGTGATTTGTAAAATTCATATAGATGATACAAATATAATTTCACACTCTCAACCATATCCTTAACCACATCACTATCATAAACATTGGAAAGACAATAATTCAAATACTTCAACTTGTACCGATGATCAATCGTCATAGCCACAAACATCAATTTATTCATTTTTTCAAGCGAACCCCATTACTTATAAAACTTTGTCTTCATATTCATAGCCATCATACTTAGAACAGAGTTGGTATTGTTGCTCCATTTGTTTAAAACAAACTGAATTTTATTAATTTCCTTATAACCAACATTAGAAGTCACATATGAAGATACACTTATCGTTGTTGTGGTATCATAAAACCTCTTTAAAAACTTAATAAACACACCTACAGTCAACCAATCAAATGTACTTAGGGGCCCTAATCTTTTATTTCTACGGTCATCTTCCTCAAAGTAATCAACAAAATCTAAGTTCTCTTTTTCCTCCTCTAAAGTTCTAAAAGATTTCTCAAATTTAATTGCATATTTAAGCATTAAATAAGTAGAATTCCACCTAGTTGCCACATCTAAACAAACAAGAGCCTTACACTGAATTTTTTCTTGTTTCACACAAGCTTTAAATTTTTCCATTCTCCTAGGTGATGATCGAATATATCTCACAGCATTACGAATACTGGCAATAGAATCATGCATATCTTTCAGTCTATCATTCACATAAGATTAATAATGTGGGCACAACACCTCATGTGTAATAGTTCTTCATCTAAAACAACTGATTTCCAAATTTTAAGTCTTCTCTTAACATAAGAAATAGCCACATCATTAGAACTTGCATTATCAACGGTAATGGAAAAAAAAATTTCAATCCCCCATTCCCACAAAAATCATCTTCCCAGTAGTCTCCCCATTATGATTAGCAACTTTACAAAAACTCAAAATCTTCTTATGCAAAACTCATTCATAATCAATAAAATGTGCAGTAATCACCATGTAGTTCACATTTTGTAGAGAAGTCCGTGTGTCGGTAGTAAGACAAACTCTTTGAGAGCTTTTAACTAGAAATGATTTCAACTTTTTTTTTCTCCTCAAGATAAAGTTGATATACATCTCTAGCAATTGTGACTCTCGATGGAATATAACATTTAGGACAAGAAACACTACAAAAGTGTCTAAAACCCTCTGTCTCAACAAATTTGAATGACAACTCATTCATAATTATCATCTTAGCACATGCTAGTCTACACGCTTGTTGGCTAAACAATGTCGTCACAAAATTACTAGCATTGACTTCTTTTCTATCATTTGAAGGTACGAGAGTTAGGATGGTTTGTCCTTTTTCTTCTTCCTTATATGCGTACTTTTTACATTGATTTCTTAAGTGCTTCCATAAAGTACTAGTTCCACAAGTATTACTATCACATGCGTAATCTTTACCACATAGTTACACTTGCACCTAGCTCCATCATTAGCACTCGCTTCCATTTTTGTGAAATGATCCCACACAGACGAAGTTGGTTTATTAGGTCTCTTTTGATTGGACTTGGGAGGTAGGGATGGTATATTTTTAGGAGTTTGGCTAACATTAGGAGGGGCAGGAGGAGAAGGAGGAGGCATTTCATTATTACTCGTTCCACTTGCATTACCACTACTGCTGTCCATTTATAAAATAAATGAAACTAGTAAACAACTAATTACACCTACCTATACAATTACAAAAAAAAAAAAAAAACAAACAAACACTAGCTTCTCAATTAACTCAAAACAACTCATGTATAAAGATCAATCATCAATCAGACAATCACACGTAAATAGTATATGTATACAATAAAAATTAAATTATTTTACTCACGATGAAGTTTGAAAATGGTGATTCGGCTATGTCTGATTCCGTGTCCGTTGTGACAACTTTGAAGAATCTAACTGTTCTCGAGACACTGCAAGGTTGAACAAAAATTAATTTATTAATCAATCTATTTTGAATGGAATTTAAAACTCTCAACATTTTATGGACAACACAATAATCAGTTTTTCTCAGTGCATTCAGTGAATTTAACACTCTAATAATCTATTTTGTAGTAAGTGCATTCATATTATGAATTTGAATATCATAAGTACCCAAAACCAAAAGTACCATATGGAGTCAACAATGAATTTGAATGCATAATATGAACAATGAATTTGAATGCATAATATGAATGCACTTAATACTACTCTCAACAATTTTTTCAGACTATCCCCAATGAATTTTTTATTTCAATGAGTTTTAAATTCTACTGTATTGGGAGTAATATTGATTATGGACAGTTTTAAATGCATTCAAACCCTATATGGACCCAATATAGAAGAAGAGAAGGACATAACAAGGGAGGCCGAAAATTTTTTAAGCATGAAGGGAGCGTTCGGCTTCGAAGTTCGGACGACGAGGGTTCGGCTTCAGATGACAAGGGACGATGGCAGAGTCTCAGACAACAGGATGAAAGGATGAAGGGATGGCAACAGAGTCTTCAGAGTTCGAAAAGGATAGACGAGGGACGATGACAGAGTCTTGAGTTCGGAGAGGATAAACAAGGGACGGTGGAGTCTTTGGAGTTCGGAGAGCAGAGGAAAGACAATTAGATCACAAAGAGCTAGGGAGGGTTTCGAGTTCGACAGGACAACGAGGCTTCGAGTGGCGCGAGGGAGGTTTCTTTGTTTTTTTTGTATAATATATATATATATATGCAGAAGGCCAGACGAGGGCGAGCGGCGAGGGTTTCTTCATTTTACTTTGTTTTTTAAGTATATATATATATATATATATATATATATATATATATATATGTTCGGGTCGGGTCGGGTCAACTCGACCCTAATACTTATTGACCCGAGACCCGACCCAAAATTTACATTTTTTATAACTTTTAACCCAATCTAACCCAACCCAACCCTTATGGTTTAGGTTGGGTAGTCCGGGTTGGTCGGGTTATTGGGTTTTTTGAACACCCCTAGAATAAACAGTATGTCAACTCAGGATTCAGATCAAGTTATCTAGGTCATCAAGAAGTGAAATTAATTAGTGTTAACAGTAAACTGTGTTAATATGTAACAGTGATTATTTTGTGGTCAGTCTTACACAATCTCATCATGTAGAACACCCCCACTCATATGTCTCTACATGAACGAACCGATCACATCGTTTATGACACTTTACAACATTTGTAACAATCATAAAGCGGGTTGTATTTAATAGTATCTCCAGAAATAGGTACCCAACCTAATCCAAGTACTGTAGACTATTTAGGCTATTATACTTGAACTTGATCGAGTTTATGTCTCCACATAAAGTCCAAGTATTCATCACAATAGCCAAGGGTTCGTAATTTATTGGATTTAGAGTTATCAATTCATTTTCATTTAACAACATTTGTCTTAATAAACTTCATATATGTTTACTGTTTACAAACTACGAGTTTTAGGACATACAACCCAACAAATACAATGTTCATAAATAGACAAAATTGAACGGTCATATGAACATTAACGGATAGAAAGAATAGTCATTAAATGATAAAAAAACGAACGTTCACGGGAAAAAGAATAGTAAAAAAAATATTTTATTTAAAAATAATTAACTAAATAAGTAATAAAAATTCAGTTCTTTTTCGTACAAGCGCAGTTACCCTTACCCTGGCCCGAACCAGCCCGTCCAATTGATGGACGACAGCGGCTGCGACTTGCACGCTTGTGGTGAAAGGGTATACTTTCGCTATCAACACACTTTGGACTCTCATCTAGAATGTCTTGGTATTTATACTCTTTAGGAAATTCTACATCTATCCATGTGGGATTCCCACTCCCTTAGCTTTTCTTATGGGGCTAAGCCCAAAAGTCATTTCCAACACTCCCCACGAATGACTGTTACAAAAAAGTTAACAAGTAAACAACATAAAAGATTATTTTAAAAAAGAAAATATGTTCTGAGCAAATAAAGGAGATCAAACCTAAACATCAATATCTAACAATTTGAATTGATGCATAGTGAAGTAGGGCAACAACCTTGTTAGAGAGAGTGAGTTACTTCTTGAACTTTCAATAACACTGGTTGAGACCCTAACAATACATTTTACTCCTAGTCATTTTCTTGATTCTGCGATATAGAGTGTGCTTATTATGGTCATACACATAAACCTCGGGTCACCGTGAAAGCTTTAGAAAGAGACCTTGAAACTCTTTCATAGAAGGCAGCCACACCTTCACTATCACGTTAGATGCTTCATCAAGTTTGTTAGAGACAAACCACTCAAACTGAGCTATGAAGACTTAGTCATCTAGTCTGTGTCAGGACCATCTTCATCAAGTCTGTCAAAGACAAGCTACTCAAATACTGAGCTATGAAGCTTTCATCATTATCCATCAAGTCTACATTAGGACAACCCAAAGAAAAGGCTATGGATCATTAAAAGGTTTTTAGTATTAACCGTCAAGTCCATCCTAGAACCACCCACACAACAAACTATGGACCATCAAGTCTATCGCAACAGACCACTTAAACAAAGGGCTATGAACCATCGAGTCTATCACAATAGACCACCCAGACAAAGGGCTATACAACCCTATAAGGGTTTAAGCCCTATGTTTACTAATGATTCTAAAATTATTTTCCTTGTTAGGCCTTTGGTCAAAAGATTAGCCAAATTTTTCTTAGACCTCACAAATTCCAAGGAAATAGTTCTTCCCCTTGATAATTGTTTCACAACTCCATGTCTAAGACATATATGTCTCCTTTTGCCATTATATACACTATTCTTGGCAATACCTATGGTAGTCTGTGAATCACAGTGCAAAAGACTGATACCGATGCCCTCCACAAGGTACAACCCCTAGTAGGCTTATAAGCCATTCAACCTCCTATCATGCTAGTTCTAAAGCAATAAATTTAGATTCTATAGTGGATCTAGCTATGCAAGTCTGTTTTTCAGACTTCCATGATATTGTTCCTCCTCTGAGTAAGAATACATATCCACTTGTAGAACTAACCTCGTCATTATCAAATACCCAGTTTGCATAATAATAACCTTCTCATATAGCAGGAAATTTGTTAAAATGCAAGCAGTAGTTCATAGTGCCCTTAAGATATCTTAACAGACGACGAAGAGCACTCCAGTGATCCATATCAGGACTATGTGTATATCTACTCAATCTACTCACATCATATGCAATATCAAGTCTAGTATACTTTATTAAAAACATAACTCTACATATGATCTTTGCATATCCAGACTGAGATACACTATCTTCTTTATTTTTCTTAAGACTTATACAAGCATCATATGAAGCTCTTGCAGGAAGATCATCAAAACAGTCAAAATTCTTTAGTAATTTTTCAATGTAGTGTGATTGACACAGAGAAAAACCATTTTCAATTTTTCTTAACACCAAATATTACGTCAGCTTTCCCTAAATCTTTCATTTCGAAATGTGACGATAATAAAAATTTGGTATTACGTATCGTCTCCATGTTTGTTCCAAAGATGAGCATATCATACAAACATATAATCACACACTCGGCTCCAAATTGTTGGGGTTGATGCCCTAAAGTCTCGTGTCCTGTAGTTTGTAAACAGTTTGTACGAACGCTTGTGTTGTTAATATATGATATTTACTTCACATCTTGTATTTTTGCTAAGTTGCTTGTTTTATTTGCTTTACCACAAACCAATAAACATAAAATCCCTGGTTATCTGTATGTGACTCAAGCATGTATGTGGTGATATACAAGTGGATCATGTCTTGAGTGATAACTAAAATGATTCGTAGTATATGGATATAGGAGGAAAACCTTATCTTGGTAACACTACGGATGCGGCCCGCTTTATGGAATGGTCACAAATGTTGTGACTTGTCACAGATGGTCTGATCTTGATCATTCGTGTTGGGGACATGCGAGCAGGGGCATCCTATACAAAGAGTTTGTATAAGACCTAACCACAAAGTGTTAACGTCTTGTTATATAACACCGTTCATGACAGAGACTTCGGTTCACTAGGATGACCATAGGTAACATGACCTCAATCCTGAGTGAGTTGGGAACTCCTGCCATTGAGGGCGGTTCTTTGATTTGTATGGGTACGAGTGGCCAGGTCGCTGATTCAAACCTACATTTTTGGGGATTTGTCTGATTTGGGAGCTGGGAACTCAGCTACACAAAATGGAATTCACTTCTTCCCCAAGGTAAGGGTAAGTAAATAGATAGCTCCCTTAAAGGCTGATTCTAGGGCTTGAACGATGTGGCGCCACATACCTTCTCTTGGCCCAAGAGGTGTTCACACATAATTGGACTATGTTGTATTGTTCATTAGAGGAATCAGTGGTACTTAAGAAGTGAGATGTAACTATAAGGGCAAAACGATTATTTGGCCCAGCTGTACTTACAAGCATCTGTGAAGGGTCATCGTACTCATGGTTGGTTATATTCGATGGACACAGAAATATATCTGTGGTAAAGAGAGTTCAACTGTTGGTCTTTAGTGGAATGCCTGACAGTTAACGGATGGTGGATCTCGTGGCTAAAGAGTTTAGTCAGTTATTCACGAACCGTTGGAGCTTCGAGTCACAGGTTCATTAGGTCCCCTGAGTGGCTTGGATAAAGTCGAGAACCAGTGTTTGGGTTAATTTGAAATGTTCAAATTGACAAGAGGAAGTTTGATTATATATGATATAATTGGACTGGTTAATTATATATGATATAATTGGACTGGTTAATTATATATGATATAATTGACTAAATGTATGAGATACATTATTTGGGAGGAAATTAGATATAAATATGATTTATATCAAGTAGAGGAGAAAATACTATAGTAGATATGTGATATCAAACTATAAGTTAAAAATATAATATGATTATATTTATTAATATTTTAATTGATTAATTATATGATAATTAATCCAAAATTCACGTTCGGACGTGAGTTAGTGGGGCAACATCGGTTATTGTAACCAATGAGTTAAAATGAAAATAGTTTTCATTTTGATCAATTGCTCAAAGAAGAAAAAAAGAGCGTGCGCTGATGAAAAAGAAAGCGGTCGCTTAAAGAATCAAGAGCCTATACGATAGTTGCCTCGCGCCTAAACGATCGTCCACCCGCGCCTAAACGATCGCACGCTATACACGATCGTATAGCTTCTCTAAACGATCGTATAGTGTGTCGATTTTGCTAAACGATCGTATACCTTTTCCTAAATGATCGTTCAGTAAAATCTACACGATCGTGTAGCTTCTCCTAAACGATAAGCATTCTGCTATGTGATAGTTCTCCCTCCCACTTGCTTATCACCTACACGATTCATGTTTCTTCCTTCCTCTACCAAATTCACCAAAGACCACGCTTTGGGTTCTCACTCCGAGAATACTCGGAGCTCTTTTCTGGTGGTGTCATCCCCACGACGTTCGTGTTCGCAGTTGTTCGTGCTGCTGCAGGCGACGCTTCCACTGGCCGTTGGTAGATCGCGTGGAGGTTTTCCGCTGCTTTGAGTGCTAAAGTTGAGGAATATCTTCAATTGGTATGGCACTTTTTCCCTTGTTATTTATCTTATTCATAGCATGCCGATAATTAGTGTTTTTTTGCATAACTGTATGTTGAATGTATATTGTTATATTTCGGTCATTATGAGATCGGAGTGATCCGAACGCACACATGGAACTCTTCGGTAAGAGATCCTTCACAAACAACTTTGAATAAACACACGTATCTAAGGAGTTTATCTTAAACCCATTGTTTATCAAAGTATTATTGAATTTTTCATACCATTGTTTGAGAACATCTTTAAGACCATAAAGAGATTTTTTTAGTTTACATACTTTGTTTTTTTTTTATCGGCAACTATAAAGCCTTCAAGTTGTACCATATAGATTTCTTCTTCGAGATCACCATTGAGGAATTTTTTTTGTACATCCATTTGGTGAATTAGAAGTCCGTGGATAGCAGCTAATGCAATCCAAGGCTCTAATTGTAGCTATTTTTGTTACAGGGGAATACATGTCAAAGTAGTCAATATCTTGTTTTTGTGTATATCTTATTACTACCAATCTAGCCTTGTATCTTTCAATTGAACCATCTGGCCTCATTTTCCTTTTGAAAATCCACTTGCACTTAATTGATTTACTACCTTTTGTAAGATCTACTAAGTTTCAAGTTTGATTCATGATTAAAGAATCCAGTTCACTTTTAATGGCTTCCTTTCATAAACTAGAGTCTACAGAGCTTAAGACTTCTTCATAAGTTTTAGGATCCTCATCTATTAGATACATATATGCAAACTGACAATAAATATCATTTGACCTCTCAACTAAAAAAGTAGTTAAAATATCATAACTAAAATTTTTCTCAGTTCTCTGTCTCTTACTTCTTCTAGGTTCTATATCATGCATTCTATCTATAATGCTAACATATACAGTTTCAGACATACTACCATAAGCTATATTGTTTCTTGTTTCATGCATACTATTAGACAAAGAAGGCATGGAGACAGATACATTCTCACAATTTGGCATTCTAATAGATTCAGTGTTTTCCTTTTTCCATGGAAAAACATGCTAAAAAAATTTGCATTTATATATTCACATACGGATCCATCATTCAGGCACATAAATCTGTATGCAATACTATATTTAACATAACCAATAAACACACAATCAAAAGTTTTAGATCTTAGTGTAGGTTTCTTGAATGCGATATGGTACCTTAGCCAAACATTCCCACACCCTCAGGTAAGGTGTATATCCTTTTCAGAGTTCGTAAGGTGTTCAGTTTCTTGTGAGGTACTCTATTAAGAATAAAACAAGCAAAAAGCACAGTTTTCTCCCACATGTTATCAAACAATCCATAACTTAACAACATAGCACATCATCTCTTTAGGAGTTCTATTTTTATGTTCTGCTATACCATTTTGTTGTGGTGAATAAAGTGAAGTAAATTCATGAATAATGTCATTTGATTCACAAAATTTTTAAGTGTATTATCACTGTATTCACCACCTCTATCTGTCCTTAATCTTTTAATCTTCTTATCTAATTAATTCTCTACTTCTACTTTATATTTCAAAAACATACTACCAGCTTCATCTTTTGTCTCTAAAAGATAGATTTTAATATATCTAGAAAAATCGTCAACAAAAGAAATGTAGTAATTTTTCTCACCTCTACTTGTGATGTTTTTGAAATCAGCTAAATCAGAGTGAATTAGTTCTAGTAATTCTGTACTTCTAGATGTGACAGGTTTAAAAAATTTCTTGAAAAACTTTGTTTCAACACAAATAGGACATTTGCTAGTTTCATATGCATTAATCAATTTTAAATCCTTAAGTTTCTTAACCGATGCTATATACACATGACCTAATCTACCATGCCACATATCAAGAGACTCAACTATGTAAGCAGAATTAGAAGCACTTACATTCATCATATTTGTAACAGGGACAGTATTCAATTCAAAAAGAGCATCAGCAAGATATCCCTTACCAACAAATTCTCCATTTTTGGTGAGGACAATCTTGTCAGCTTCTAGGACAACCTTAAGCCCAGCTCGATTCAACAGCCTCTCAAATACCAAGTTCCTACGTAAGGAAGGTACATACAATACATTACTCAAGGATAAAGTTTTTCCTGAGGTTAATTTTAAAAGAACCTTCCCCTTCCAAGCACTCCTGTTATGGCAGAGTTACTCATGAATACACATTCTCTATTAGCAGTGTCCTCATAGTCATAGAAGAGCTCTTGTTTTGAACATAAATATCTCGAAGCTTCGGTGTCAAGTATCCAGTCAATTTGGTTTTCCACCAGGTTTGCTTCCATAACAGCAGCGATTACGTCATCTTGTTCAACAAGATTAACTTGTGATGTGGGTTGTTGATTTGGTCTTTCTTTCCATTGACTGCATTGGTAGGATTTGTACCCAGGTTTCCCGCAGACATAGCATATCAATTTTTTCTTTTCAATCTTCCCACCAGTAGTTTTGTGACGTCCACTCTTTTGAGAAGAATTATTCTTTCCAGATTGTTTCTTATGATTGTTGGACTTGTCTTTGTTAATAGTAGAAGATTCAACCAATAGCATTAACTGAATCTAGATTTCCATAAATTAGCTTATGTTTTAGCCTGTTGACTTCTTCCGAGTGCATGTGACTGATCAGCTCCTAGAGTGTCAGATTCTTCTTTTTGTGTTTCAGATGATTTCTGTAGTCGCTCTAGAATGTGGAAAATTTCTCAAGCAGTACATTTTCTTGGAGAACATCACACATTTTCACGCCCTCAACCAAAACATTGGCCATTAAATTTTCATATTCATGTATTTGTTCCACTATTGGTTTCTCATCCGTAATTTGAAATTGTAGCTATTTACCGATGACGTACTTCTTGCGGCTAGCATCATCACCTCCATACCGAGATTTTAACATGCTCTAAATTAACTTTGCTAACTTTTGGACCACGAACATATCAAACATCAAATCTATCATATGATTCAACAAATGGCCACGACAACAAGGTGAAGCTAATCTAGAGGCACACGAAGATGACCACCATGTGGAAAATTGAGTGACTTGTAACTCAAAATTTTAGCTTCATGTGAACTTCTATCTTGAAATTAAAAAATAATAATAATAATAATGAAATTACATTTTAACATGAAGCACTAAATCTAGTATATGAGTATGATATAAAAGATCAAGAACAAAATAAGTAAGGAAGAAAATTGTTCATTACAAATTAAAAAACAATCAAAAATGAAAAAATAATAAAATCATGGATAGGGTCCACAATTTTGGTCCTCATTTTGACCAAGTCCATATGGCTAACATGGAGCACCCACAGGGTGATGACTGGATTAAACAATAATCATATACTGGGTACCCGATTTTTCCACTCACCAAAACTACCATATTTTTGTCAATACTTTTTCCTTCAACCCTACTTTTGAAATTTCTTTCCTATGTACCCTACTTTTGTCATTAATTTCAAAAATTACATTATTCTTGAACTTAATCCTAAGCAGAACTTGAAAGAAATAGATTTGTTCGATGACCTAAAAATTCATCAATAAAACAGTATTTTATGGCATACTAGCTTTTTGTTACAAATTTTAATGATTAAAGACAAAATTAACGTTGGGTTACAAAGTTAAAGACCACCTCACTCTTTATCCTAAAATAACCATCATCTTCAAGTAAAGAAAATGTTAAGTATAGTCAATAACATTGCATGTTTATTTTTCAAGTGTTGATGCCAAAGTCTGGATAGGAGAAACTGTATATAGCCTCCACGTGACAACAACGGTGAATTTATAATTCACGGAAGACGTGACTTGCAAAATAAGAAGAATCTGGTCACAATGTGGTACTTGCGACAATGACTCTGATGCCCAAGTTAATAAGGGGACTTTAGGTTGTAGCAAGAGTTATAGGGATGAGATTGAACTTCTTTGAAGTTATAATTGTATATTTATAGTGAAACTCTAACCTAGGGTGCCCACGATGGTAGCGCAAGTGCACACGTCAAATTATAATATAGTAAAACGGTCAAGAGACCAAGTATCGTCCTTTGAGGAATTGGTTTGACTCTTTTAGCTATTCAAAGATTCTTTTAATTTTATTTAGGGGACCGAACTGTGATGAGAATTAATCTAATCTAATCCTAAAAAGCAAGAAAAGATAAAACTGTGGTGAAACTATACAAAGACATGTTCTAGGGTATGATTTCGTTAAATGGATTAACCAAATTAATTATTCTGACCTTAGATTAATTTCATTTAAATTATAGTTCTAGGAGTCTTTTATCCAGATATCCTCTCTTGAGCTCAACCTTTTCTAATGACTAACCATTGACCCGAATCTCTTCTATTGCTTGACTAGCCACAACATTAAGTTCCTCTGTCAACAATCTCTATTAATCTTCTATCACTCTCGTGCATACTCGATTAACAGTTTAACATGCTAGATCCAACTCAATGTCTTCTCCCTCAAGACAGACATTAAGTAAAGAACATTCAATTAGTGATCAGTTAATCAAAATCATTAAGAACAAACATGCTAAAATAATTATGCATAAATTCAATCCAAGAAACAATCAATTTAGTTTTTGCAATCAATAAAACTAAATCAAAACCCTAGAAATACAAATCAGTCACTCATGGTTACAACACAAACAAAGACTATTTATGAGGTTTCCAAACACAAATGATAGAAAATAAAAGAGGAAAGAAATTACAAGCCGTGTTCTTGACTCTCGTCCTCGAATCCAGAATTTCAACCCAACGATCTCTTCAAATCTTTGCTCCTTTGAAGCTCTGAGATGTCGTCTCTATCTAGAATTACACTCCCCAAGGAGGCCTCACCGAAATATTGCTTTATGCTCTCAAAATAGCCCTAAAAGTGCCTCCGTTGGCCTCCTCTGGCCTCCCTCTAATCGTCTCGGACATAAACTGTTTATATAGGCAGCAGTCGTAGCATTGCAATGCTCCAGGGAAGCGTTGAAACGCTGACAGTAATTAAGTGCATTATAGTTGTAGCGTCGCAACGCTGAAGCAACGTTGTAATGTTGCCCTATTTTTCAATCTTCTCTACCTTGCAGCATCACGAGGCAGCGTTGCAACGCTTGTTCAATGTTGCCCTGCCTTTGATTTCTAAATTTT
Organism: Benincasa hispida; assembly: GCF_027475165.1. Taxonomy (NCBI): domain Eukaryota; kingdom Viridiplantae; phylum Streptophyta; class Magnoliopsida; order Cucurbitales; family Cucurbitaceae; genus Benincasa; species Benincasa hispida. The sequence goes on from NC_143486.1 coordinate 28,212,782, forward strand.
CATTCCTTTTTCTCCATTGATCAATGCCTTAGGTCAAAACTTTGACCTTCTTGGGGGTATTTTGATCATTAATCTTCTAAAATTGCTTGTTCTCATCCAATTTCTCGATTTCCTACAATTAAACAATAAAATCATCAAAGATCACAAATTAACCATAAAACTAACTAAATTCTAAGCCCAGAAAACGCACTTTTTGGATGTGTTTCAGTCCACATCAGGGTTTCCTAGTTATCTTAGGTTAATTCTTGAGCTAAATGAGCTAGGGAATGCATTTAGCATGCCCCATTCCTCAAATGAGGAGGTTTGACCTTGGCCTCATATTTGGTCGAGGTTTGACCTTGGCCTCATATTTGGTCGAGGTTGAGGCCGAGGAGGTCATTTGGGCTTTTGGCCCAAATTTTATTCTTCTCGAGGTCCAGATTGGGTCACACCACGCCCTATTCATCAAATGGAGAGGTGTTGGCCTTGGCCTGATCCTTGGCCGACGTTAAGGCTAAGTAGGTCAGTTTGGGTCTTGGCCCGACCTCCCTTCTTACCATGCTCAATAGCATAATAAGATAGTGTAATATTAACGTTTGATATCACTATAATTAGCCTTAAATTTTTATCAATTTGAACCCTAAATTTTTATAAACTCAATCTATAACATACATATCATTGATTTATAGTTATTTTCACTTGACTTGATTTAAAAATAGCTTAAAATCACATAAATAAAACTACTATTATTCCAAGCATTCATTAAAATCACAAGAAAAGCTATCACGTAATTATTTCTAAATAAGTAGAGAAAGGAAAACGAGAAAATGATTAGCAATTGCTATCTGATTAATTCCAACATTCGATAAAGTTTTATATATGACATGAAAGATGTTATCAACAATTTAGGAAGCAAGGGCTGGAGTTGTGAACTCCTAGAACTCACAATCAAAGAAGTTAATAAGCCATAAAATTAATGTTTTTAGTCATGGAGTCTATAAACTCCTTGAACCAAACTCCCGTTTAAAAAGACGAAGACTCTACATTTGATTCTCATGAAAGTTTAGTGATTGATTGATACAATTATTTTAATTTACAATTTAAGTGATACAATCTAAGTATTTAGGGGTATAATTTTTTTTGGGATAAATACCATTTTAGTTCCCATATTATGAAGTTTATCAAAATTTAGTCTATATATTTTCAATTGTCCAATTTTAGTTCTCATACTTTCTATAAATCTTAAATTTAGTCTCTCAAAAGTAATTTTTACCTAAATTGATTAAATGATTATAATAATTTTCATGAAAAAATTATATGCGAATATGTTTTCAAATTTTAGAGTAAAAATACTACATATAACAATATTGATTTCAATAAACCCATGATGGAAAAAAAAAAACAATAAAAACAATTTTAATTAGGATTCCTTTTTTTCCTTTCAAGTTTTGTAAGTATTGGAAAATGAAAGTGTCATTATAACAAATAGGACTTATAATAGCTTTTGAATATAATCTTTTAGAAAATAGGCTATGAAATATCACACAAAAAAGCAAAAAATTTTGAAAATGAAATTTTGAGGGGCGCCAAAAATTTTCGTGTGAAGCGCCATAAGCCTCACTCCATCAAAGCACAAAACCCTTTGTTTTTTTTTCTTTTCCCTTTTCACTTATTTCCTCCCCTCTACACACAAAAACCTAAACTCTTCTTTCTCTCAAATCCCTACCCATGTTTCGTTTGTTGTCGAGAGAAGAAAAGCGTGGAATTATTTTTTTTATTTGTAATACATGAGGAAATACACCATTGACAATGGTTGTTTCTACAGGGGAGTTTAAACCAATTTGTAAGGTTCCTGTTCCTAGGAGTCTTTGCTCTCAAGAGGGGTTATGACTTGTGCAGTTTCTCCAAAAAAGGAGCTTTTGTCTACCAAAGTAGTAAAAGTACTGTTGAGATATTTAGGCCTTAATTTATATATTATGCATATATTTAAGCTATAATTAGGTAATCGTCCTTTCTATAAATTCGCTATGTAAAACTCAAATTACTATACAAGAAGTATTCATTCAAATATTGTTTCCACATGGTATCAGAGCCCAAATCCTAGGGTTTTATACTTCTCAATCTACTGCTTTTGTCAGCTCTCTGCCTTCGTCGAACGGTCGTTGATGGAGGCAAATCCATCTCTGATCTACACTGCTCTGCCATACGCACAAATCCAAAGCTTCCTTGCCCTTTGTCCATCGCACGTGCTTTCGCTGTCAACCAAATTGTGCATTCTACTCAGATCTGAACGTTTATGTGTGCAACTTCGTTCTAGTGTTGGTGTTCGACCAGTCAAACTCGATCCAGTCCAGAACGTCAACTAGTTTCTCTCTTCTCACCTTCAGTTGAAATAGTGTGGAACAAGAGAGAAGAAAAGGAAATTGTTATCAAAAGAATAAGAAAGCGATAATTCAAAATGTTCTAAAAGATGTTTTAAACTGAAATTTGAGCATTTGTATGTTATTACCCACTTTAAAAGTCTCTCCTATTCGAAACGGTGTAGAACACCTTATCCGTAACCACATTCGTTGTCAATCTTGTGATGACTTCCTTTCTCACACTATCATCCACTAGAATATTGGACCAAGTTTAAGAGTAGGAAATCACAAGAAATATTATCAACAAATTCTAGACTTTTACACCAAAAAAAAGGGCATTGAAAATGGATGAATAAATCAAGGACATCTCTAAGGGATCTTTCTTTTCCATTGAAAATCCTAGAATTCTTTCAAAAAAAATTGTTTTGTTAATGTTGTCCCATAAGAGCCCTTTCGTTACCTTAAAAAATTATGATTTGAAAATTAACAAAGGAAGAGTATAATTACTAAGCATAGGTTGAATTCATAGGCATGATTGATGCACATTTTAAAATAGATTGTCTATTAGGAAATATTTCAAATCCATGCGTTAATTAACATTCATGTAATTTGAATACAAATATCTCGTTCAAATCAACCTCAACAGACTTATTTTTTAAAAAATAGGAAGAGAGCGTGTGAAGATGATCCTGAAATAAAATAACATAACTCTCAGAAGTATATATTGAGAAACACATCTAGATATAAAGTAGTACATATTTGAAAATATAAGACGTAGTACATATTTGAAAATATAAGACGTACGTAAATCTCAAGGACATAATTTGTGTTTGGAGTATTGACTATTTTAGTCTGAGTTATAATAGTCTATGTTTGTGTTTGAAGAGCAAATTATTTTAGTGTGTGCTACAAAATTAGGAGAGGATGGTTACAAAACAGTAAACATGGTAGACAATGTGGGTTCTCAAGTAGTTTTTTTTCCTTCTTTCTTTTGAGATAAGGTTTTCCTTGAAAGTTGATATATGAGTTATAATAATTGAAAATTGTAACTATTACAATGGGAGGTCCAAACATTATATTGAGTGAGCCTAATAGTCCACTCCACCCAAGACAAAGTTGAGGACTCAAACATCTCCTTAGTCTCTCACTCCTGAGATAATAGTCTAAAGTCATAGCGATCTTGAGGTTTTTTATCATCACACAAATTTCAAGTGTTGAATCTTTTTTTTTTTTATTGTGTTAGATATATGTTTGTGAAGGCTTGTTGATAAAACTGTCTTGTCTTATTGTGGGGTTCAAATGTTTTGAGGCTACCTAAAGATGTTAAATATCTCGTAGGCTTGTTAGACTGCCAAATTTATAAGGTTAAGTAGTGGTGATGAGAGGGTAGGTCTAATAGTTTTTCTCAAATAAATGAAACAACTTTAAATGAAGTAGCAAGTTGGTGAAACTGTGAAAGTAAGACTAGTCATAACTCCCAATATGTTACATATTGGGGTTTAAGCTATTATTCAAGGATGCCTCAATAGAGCTCAAATTAGAAGCAACTACTTTAGCGCAAAAAGTTTTAATTATTTAGGCTCCATTTGGTTATTTGTTTTTTGTTTTTGAAAATTAAGTATATAGGCACTATTTCCACTTTTTAATTTCTCCATTTGTTATCTACATTTTATCAACGGTTTAAAAAATTAAGATAAATTTTGAAAACTATAAAAAGTATGTTTTAAGAACTTAAATATTTGTTTTTGGAATTTGGTTAAGAATTGAACCATTGTACTGAATAAAGATGTAAAATATTATTAAAAGAAATATGGAAGAAATAGATTTAATTTTCAAAAATTAAAAACAAAAAATGAAATGATTTACAAACGGAACCTTTTAACTATCACACAAGCAAAAGATACAAGGAGAAGGCGCAGGCACAAAACACCTAGAACGAGCAGCTTGTTCCCCTGAGCAACAAAGGTCACAAGGGTCCTGTTTCCATATTCCTTTGACAAACTTGACATATATAGTATAGATTTGTGTGCGTACATAATGCTCATTGGGTAAACATTGTGGTCATGTCTTGGTGTGCTTTATTGAAATGGTTGGTAAATATAATGGTTAAGCACTTCTAGTACTAAAACAAGGTTCGTATGAATATGTAAGGGTGAAAAGTTTGAATCTCTAAATTTTTGGTTAAAAGTATATAATTTATGCTCGTTGAACTATGTCTATGTTGGCTAGTCTCTTCTTTTATGATTGCCCTCATCTCCTCCCTCTTTTTCCTCTTTTTGTTGGTATAGAATCAACAATAATTAATGTGATTGAAATCTTTATTTTTGGAGCAATAACTAGAACATATTGAAGTCATATTTGAAAGTCATTATAAAACCCGAATCCTATTTTTCCTACATAGGTATATTCACTAATATGTTGAGTATGTTAAGCATGAGTTAATGTTATGTTTGTAAGAAAGGGCATGAAGATGATTAAGGAAGAAAGGAAGAAAGTTCTATGTGTTGAATTATATGGCTCTCGGGTGGTAATTCAAAAGGCAATGGATGAAGAAAAAATGGCTAAGTATGGAAGGTAAGAATGGTCGTGCATTGGAAATTTTGAGGCATTGGTGCATGGAGCTTGGGGTGTGCAGCAGCCAAGGCTTGTAGAGGTTATTTGGAGTTGTGATGGATGTGAGACCATGCCATGAAGATGAGTGTGCCCGTGAGGTTGCCATGCGATAGCATAGGCAATGCGTTGATCAAGCCCATGCGAGGTTAGTTGAGTAATGATGTGCAAGGCAAGCGCGATAGATAATGGGCATGATAAGGCATCGGCTAAGCATGAGTTGCGAGCAAGGAAGGCCTTAGGCCAGGCGTTGGGCGCAAGGCATGCCTCGGTCGAGAGTGGCATATAACCAAAAGAGGTGTGCGATGGCAAGGGATGGTGAACTCCTTGAGAAATTTAGCTCATGATAGATGACAAAATAAATATTTTTATTAAATCTAGAATCATTGTATAATGTAGTTTGATTGATGAGAAGATGAAAAAATAAAATAATTACAAAAACTAAATGAAAAATAAAGCTATAAAATAACAACTCTAAAGAACTTGGGAAGGTTCTCAAACTTCAAGTCTTTCCCTAGGATGATTTTCCCTTTTCCTAGGTGAATCATTCCTCAACACACAATTCTGTGGGAAGAGATATCCTAGAGTTGCTACGCCTTAGAGGAACTTTCGTTCTTAAGGCTGCTGACTTGAAATACTAAGAAGGAACCTAAGGGACTACTGTAAAGGATGGCAGAATTGGTGAAGAAGAAGATGAGGGAGGGGGATGGCTATGGTGAGTTACATCCTTGAGGGGAAGGGTTTCCAATACTTTTATAGGCATAAAAATGATTGGGGAAGGTCGGATTTCAAACTCTAAATGATTTTTAGGCGAAATCGGAGCTAAATAACTAATTAAATCGTGAGGATTGAACTGCCTTTAACTAGTTCAATTTCTGGAATTTGAGGACCCACTAATACAGGCTCATCACTTCTATTGTGGGCGCATTAGATGTAAATTGTGTAGAAACAACCTCAAAACCTACCAAAATTCAACAAATTAGCTCCAAATCAACAAATAACAATGTTTAAGCATAATTACCTTCCAAAAAACTTAGTTTAACAAAATATGACTAAATTTTGAGGAAAACTCATGCACAAATCAATTTTTTCATAGTAAAAATACCCAAATAGAAACTCAAATTCATGCATTTTATGACATGAATCATTGTTTTGTAGAAGTTGTGTAAAGTTATTACTTAGTTGGAGTTTTGTAAAGTTGTTACTTAATATGAGTTGTGTATAGTTCTTAAGTTCGCTTCATTGTGCATAGTTGTTGGGTTTGCAGAAGTTGTGTCAAGTTGTTGCTTTTTTGAAGTTTTGTGAAGTTGTTGCTTTTGCAGAAGTCGTGTATAATTCTTGGGTTTGCAGGAGTTGTGCCATGTTGTTATTTTGCTGAAGTTGTGTGAAGTTGTTGCTTTTGTAGGAGTTATGTATAATTCTTGGGTTTGCAAAAGTTGTATAAAGTTGTTGAATTGTAGGAGTAGTTGGAAGTCATTGCTTTATAGAGTTGTGTAGTATATGTTAATTTGCAAGAGTTGTGTAACTGTCGGTTTGTAGTTGTGCTTCAAACTTTATGCAAGTGATTTGATATATTTTTTTATTTGTGTATGAAATACAAGTTGGATACCATGAGTTACATATTGAGGTGAATGCAAATTTTAGATTAAGAGCTTGTTTTGAGTCGATTACAGGTTCCATATGAAGAGTCCCAATGACTCGGTTCTTCTTCAGGAAAAAAAATGGTATTGTTGATGGATAAAAAAGGTCAACATAAGTGTATAGTTAACGCTTAAGAATCGTCAATAAAACATATATTGAAAGACAATAGAGTAGTTTTCTTGACATGCAAAAAAAGTCAATAAAAAAGGGTTTTCTTGACGCTTTTATAAAATAGTTGAACAAAAATGTCAATATTACCATATTTTGACATTCGAAAAGTATCAACAAAAGGATTTTCATTGACAATTTTTTTTGTGTAGTTGATAGGTAAAAAAACGTCGACGCTGACGACAGCCATGCACCACCTGTGTCCGCGTTCCCGAAGGCACCCCTCTCTTTCAAGAGGATTCGCGGCATTCCATAAAGGATATAATTGACAACTCTAAGCTCCAGATTATCCCTTTATTGATGGCCAAAAATGTCAACAAAGGATTTTTGTTGATGTTTTTTGCCCGTCAACAAAAATAGTTTTTTTAAAGTTCAAGCTTTCTTGATATGGGCTTACTTGGCCTTTTTCGGCTATCAACATATATATTTTTTGACATTTTTTTTTCCATCAACAAACGTCAAATTTGTAGTAGTGTTGATTCTCTTACTAACTTAGGCATCGAACCTCTTTTTCTTTGTTTTACAGGTCATTTCTTCTCCAAATTACAAATTCATCGTTACTGTCATGTGGAGGTCAAGTGCTTTTTTTCTTGGCCAGAATTTGGCATCAACATGTAACTTTATCTCTTAGACTCGTTTTCATTAGATTCATTGTTATGTTCACATCCTTTTCTTACTCATACATTTTCCTATAAGGTGAAATTTTAATTCATGATGTCTTGTCATTTTTCTTGTATGTGTATCCTTTTATAGTACACCATTCATATATATCAAATGATAGGACGAAATATACATCCAAGCACACTTTGTTATTTGCTAATGTTCCATTTGGTAATAATTTCATTTTATATTTTTTGAATTGATGCTTGTTTTCTTTCAATTCTCTTAAAATAGTTTTTTACTTTTAAACATATGAAACTCTTAGTTAAAATTTAAAAACAAAAACAAGTTCTTAAAAACTATCTCTTTTAATTTTTTTTAGTTTTCAAAACTTGTTTGGTTTTTTTATATAGTAAGCCTAAGTTACAAAACAATGCGAAAAATACTGGAGGAATGAAACTTAATAGCTATGAACCACATTTACTTCTTTCTACATTGATACCCCAACAAAAGGCTTGGATGATATGAATTCAAAAGCTTCCACAATTCAAGCCAAAGGCAAAATATCCACAACAATAACAAAAGTAGCAATAATAATAGCAAGTAAGATGGGAAAGTTTGGCTTAAAGAGATAAGCCAGATTCTTCATCCTCTTCGAGAGTAGAAGTGTAAACAATGTAGAATGCCCAAATGAGACCAAAAACCCCCAAGAGAATCCAACCAAGAAGATTGTTGCTCAAACCAAATGGAAGGCCAGTCCCTTCAGTGCTCAGTCTCTCATCCACCAAAGCCATGGCTGGGCTCGACATTGTCGCAGCACACGCCGCAGCTATCAACGATGCCCCCATCCCCAAGTTGCTTGACTTGTTTTCTACTTCTCCATTTCCCTTTCCTTCCATTGAACACCTCACTCCTCCCTTCTTTCCCAAGGCAGGCAACCCTACATCAAAGTGGTGACAATAGAAACTATATGTTCAAATATACTCAAGGGTATTTGTGGAAAAAAAATGAATCCGTTTAGTTGTGGAACCCGAGGTGTAAAGAGTTAACAAGTTGTCATTCAGTCTATAATGAATTTATGAAGTCGAGTTACTTTAGCTAGTACTTTTTGTGCTCAACATGTTCTTAGTACTTATCTTTTAACTTTTTTAAATGTTGATTTAAACCATTTAAGTTGAATTGTTGTTTAAAAATTTGATCCAAGAGGATCTATGCATTAAAAAAATAACCAATTAGGTAAACGAAAATCATCAAAAGATTATCAATTCATTTTATTCGTCAAGTCAATTTCTAATATCACCGTCTAATTATTTAAAATTTTAAAATATAAAGACTAAATTGTTTTTAAAGTTGAGCATGATATTTATAGAAACGAATTGTTAGAAGTAAAAACCAAACCGAGGCTCACATCAACCCAACCTTGATTAGTTTTGGAATTATAATAAGAGTATAAAAGATTAAGCCAATTAGAAACACAAGATCTAAATAGAGAAAAAAGAAAGTAGCAACAAAGGAACTCACCAAGAAGGAATGGGGCAGGTGAAGCCGCCGGCAGCGGGCGGTTCTGCACCAGAGAAGTGCGCGCGGTGGCGACGGCGGCGGAGGTGACGGCGGCCATTTGATTTATTTGCTCTTGGAAAATAGAAGAAGAAGAAGTTGGGAAAAAAATTGCAATTTGGAAAGTGGAGATCAAAGGAGTTTGTAAAGATTAATATTATTTGTTGGGTTTTGAGTGGCACCACACAATAGCTAGATAAAGGGCCAACCATTTCCTTGATATCCTCTATCTACTTTTAACCAATTGAGTTTGTACACGTGTCCAATCATCCTTTTTTAGCCAATAGCTTACTCCTACGTGGACTTCCCAAATGTCCAAAATGAGATTTTCCTAAAACCTTCACTCTCATGTTTTCTTTCATATCATACAAAGATGCTTTCAACTTTTATGTGTAATTTGCACTTAAAAAATACGAATAATATTTGTGATAAATTTAAGTATAACTCGACTAGTTAAGATGATAGTAATAAATAATAAATTTAAATTATACCTTTTTTTTTAATCTCATTAGAACTTATTTTTTAGACTAAAGGGACAGTTGTAAATATAGACATTAAACCCAAAGTATTAACGGATATAACTTAATGTAAAACAAAAATTGCAAATATGGTCAAATTTAAATATTCTATCAGAGATAAACCATATTATTAGTAAGAGTCTATCAGTAATAGACCATATCAGTGGTAAGAGTCTATGATAGACTTAGGAGTCTATCGCTTATAGACTTGACTATATATGTAATTTTTTTAAAATAATCTTATACACTTGATTATTATTCATAAAAATGCTACCAATTGCAATTACCCTTTTTATAATGTGTATATTAAAATGAAGAGATCTTTTTTTTTTTTATGTTAGTCTACATTAATTAGAATTGGGTATTTAGATGAAAAAAATCTAGGTTAAAATATCATTTTGGTCCATATATATTGAAGATTGTTTTGTTTTAGTCATTGTATTTTCTATTGTCCAATTTTAGTCCTTATACTTTCAATAAATCTTAAATTTAGTTCCTAATGTTAGTTTATTATTTTTATTTTTTAAAAAAAATGTTATCTCTAGGATTTTTGTTATAAATTTTGAAAACATATTCAGATACTTTATTTTCTTGCATGAAAATTACTATTATTATTTAATTAATTTTGATTAAAAAAATTGAAAGATTAAATTTAATATATACTGAAAGAATGAAGACTAAAATTGGATAATTGAAAGTATATAAACAAAAATTGGATAAACTTATAGAGACCAAAATGATATTTTAACCAATATATATTTAATCTATTATTATTATATGTATATATGTTTGGTATATATAATGGACCTAGAAACTTCTAAAAATTTCTAGAAATCTTAATGGGAGGAAGTTTGATATGCAATTAATTCAACTTACACTAATAATTTAAAACCAGCTGAATTGAAATTCAATAATTTTCATAATTCTACAATTTGTAAGTTAAGTCAAGAAGGTCAAGGTGTAGCTTAATTAGTAAAAAGATTATTCCTACTAGAATGAAAATAAAATATCTATTTAATTTTCTGAAAATGTAATCCCACCATTTCACTCTTTAACTTGTTAGGATTAATATTATGTTTGCTTTCTTTTTTTTTTTTTTTTTTTTTTTGCCATACATTTGAAGTTAAAAGTTAAAAAGAAAAACACAGCCAACAATTTTTCTAAGAGAAATATGGGGATATAGATTGAACAAGATGTCATGATAGATAAATATGTCAATTAGTCGATTAATGTTTAGGTGTGCTCACTTTGACAATGCGAAACAAACAAACATTAAAATTTTGTTTAATAACCATTTTATTTTTTATTTGTGATTTTTGAAAATCAAGCCTGCAACTATTACTTCAAACTATGATTTTTTTTTTTCACTAAATTATATAACATAACCCTAAACTTTGTACTTTGTGTCAACCCTTAAACTTTCCAAAAATTCAAAATTTTCCTTACTTCCAAAATGAATTTAAAAAATATTTTTATTGTTAGTTTTGGATGGAAATGTTAGATTTTTGTGTCAAAAATACCCTTAAACTTTCTAAAGTTTCAAAAATACCCTTGAATTTTAAAAAAGTTTAAAAATACCCTTAATGTTATATGAACACAAATCATTATATTGACTTACTTTATATTTTCCATCTTGTTTCTCCCTGGTCTCCCTTCTTTGATACCCTCTTACTCCATGTTTTTGTTAACTATTTGACATTTGTTTACCTAAAATAAATAAATAAATAAAATTGTACACTTCAATGATGGTATAAAAACTATAATAAAAAGAAAGAGAATAAATGAAGCACCAAGGGATTTTAAATATTCTAACAAAATTATATGTGAATAGTTGAGTGTGTGTCAATAGTCAAATACATTTTTATATTTGATTATTCATCGTTTTGGTATGTTTTAAGGGTGAGATTTTGATTTTAATTTGGTTGCTGAGAGAATTGGTGTAAACTAATAATCAAATAATTAAGAAAAAAAACAAGAATATCTATATGATAAAAAAAAAATGAATATCTATATAATTTGTTTTAAAATTGAATCTTTTCGAACTTAATAATACTAAAAACCAATCCAATCGACCACTATAAAGTATGAGTATTTTTTAATTTTTTTAATTAAAAATTTAAAGTTAAATTTGTTATGAGGTATTAACCATTAAAGGCATTTTTTTAATTTTTTTAATTTAGAAATATTTTTTAAACTTTTGAAAGTTCATGGATATTTTTAAAACAAAACTTTAATGGTCATCTAAAACTAGAGCAGGAGTATTTTTTAATTCTTTGAAAGTTTAAAAGTCATTTTTTAAACTTTTAAAAATTCAATAATATTTTTTAACACAAAATACAAAGTTGAATAATATTTTCTATAATTTAACCTTTTTAGTATTAAGTTTCTAAAATTTTACTTGAAATCTAATCAAGTTTTCAAACACTTACTTTTAGTCTTTAGAATTTATTAAGAATTCAAATCTTTCTTCAACATTACAACCATGGTAAAGAAATTGCAGAAAAACAAACATATAAATTAAAAACAGAAAACTAAAAACGAAAGGATATCAAACAAGTCCTAATTTTCTTATTTGCTTTCGATATTATTCCCATCAAAGTTGGCAACATTTCCATCCACAAAAGTAGGTTATCTTCTCACTAGACTAAAGCATGAAGCATACATGAACAAAAACAATCTAAATCCATATTAGATTAATTAAACATAGTTTCAGATAGTTTCAATATGAAGTAAAACATAACTGTATCAAATATGAGTAGGAACTAGTTTTGTTAAATGACAAACATTTCACTTGAATGTATAAACTGAAATTACATTACATCATCAAATCTAGGAAGTGAAAATAATAAAATTTCTCCCAACCAATGGGATTCTATCATTCTCTCTTCTTTTTCTCATAAACTTTGCACCACACCCAACAAGTAAACTTTACAACCAGATCAACAAGCAAACCTTTCTTTTTCCTGCCTTATTGTTTGTTAAGTATCCAATTGTATGGTGCTTAAAAAGAATTAACTGTAATTCACATACATGAATATGGTACAAAATAATACAAGCTAAAATTGCAGCAGCAGCCTAATTACATTACTAATTTTCAGTGAGATTTGATTCTTGAACCTTACTATCATTCTCTTTGGTGCTGTGTAAAATTTCTTGTATACTTTTTGCAAGCCTTGATGCCTCCTCATCAAATTTTAGCGTTCTTCTCTCCAAACTCTGCATAACCTCAATGTTTATAGTCTGTGTTCGAGACGATGATTCAGTTGTACATCATACAAGATCAACCAGTATAGTAAAACATACCTCAGATGCCCATAAGCAATCCCTCGCCTTGCGTGGAATTATGTGAATGTGAGTCTGAAAATTTCAAGCTTACACAAAGATTAGCAAAGGTTTGCTCTTATAATATGAAACTTAAAAGCCAGTCTGCATAACCACGAGTTGGACTAGAGTAGCGACGACTATATATAAGTCCTACGAGTTTGTTAATTGCCAAATATTATAAAATCACACGCTTGTTTTCTAAAATAGCACGGATCCTTTGGTGTAGGAAAAAATAAAAAGATTAAAAGGCTAGTCAAATTTAGATTAAATGCACGACAGCACAAGTTTATGATCTTTTACTGATGCATTATTACTGAAACCTATGTTGTTCCACAAGGGGAATGAAAAAGAGTAGGAAAGATCTATTACAGCTTACATGGAATATAACTTGACCAGCGGCCACACCATTGTTAACTAATAAGTTGAATGAATCTGCACGAGGTAAGTTTCTCTTCATGTCAGTTAAACTACTACATTTTTTTGGTTTTATGGATAAGAAACCGAATAATTGAGGAAAAGTGAAAAAAATACAAAGACATACTTGAAGCAAAAAATATCCACCAAAGATTGAAAATTGTAAAAAATAGATAAAACTAGACACCAACGTCAATTCTGATTACATATTCCTTCTTCAGATTCATGGTATGATGTCAGTTTCAGAACTCTAAAAAGCATCACCAGCACCACAGTGCAACATAAAAGTAGAAATAGACAAGGATATCCATTCTAAATGAAGGGTCCTGCGCTAGAAATAGAAGGCTGAGAAAGGAGGTAACTTGCATTTAATAGGAAATCTAGAGAGCTATACTGTTTTTTCATCAGATGGCTTCCAAACAACGTTGAGGCACTTGTATAACAGTTGGTGAAATCAACTTTACATGAAGATGGGGCTTTTAATATAATAGAGAACAAAGAAAATACTCTTGATCAGCTTTCAAGAAAAATGCCTTCTTTGGTTGAGTTGTTTTGTTGCATTCTTTGTTGGAGGGCCGCTCGGATCATATTCTCTGGAAATCTGACGTCGCTCAGGCTGTTTGGAGTTACCTTTTTTTAGGGGTTTGGCTTTCAGTCTGCCCGTCATAGGGACTAGAGGCAAATAATTGAGGGGTTCCTCATCCATCTACCATTTTGAGAGGAGAAGATTTTTATGGCACACCGGCATTTGTGATTTGTTGTGGGGGTTTGGCTTTAGGTCTTATTTTAAGGCATGTTTGGGAGTGTTCCTAAAATGGCTAAAATCACTTTTGTCATTTTTAAAATCATTCGGAGGATGTTTTTAATGATAATGATTCAAAATCAATTTAAATAGTATAAAGAATGCAACTAGAAGTGTAAAATTAAATATTGAATTAATTTTGAGTTGTTAAAGATATGTTTTAGAATGATTTTATATATAATAAAAGTGATTCAAACAATTTTAAAATCACTCACAAAATGCACTTATTCAATTGGACTCCCTTTCTTTTGTGGGAATCTCCTTTTTACAGACTTGGTTTTTTTTCTTTTTAATGTGCTTCTATTCTTTCATTTTGATGCCCTAAAAAGCACTTTCATGTGTTTTTAGGTTTTGCTAAAAAAGTTAGACCACGTTTTATATAATAAAATAGCATGAATATTTTGAAAAACTTCTCATCGATCCAAAGTCATCACAAACTCATCCAAAGCATCATTTATTGATTGTATTATCCACCAACTACTACAGACATTTTAGCATCATTAGTTCCACATAAAAGTGACTCAGTCTAAAGAATCGCATGAAGCACTTTGTATCAAGGCAGTTCGTTCGAGACCTGATAGGTCACCCGTCACCGTCACGAAAGTCATCATCAGAGGGGGTGGGGGAGGGGTACATCTGTTAAGTAGTTAGAATCTGTCTAAATATGCTTGAGCAAGTGGGTGACTCCAAAAAGTATTGAGGTTCTTTGGTGGTGAGAAGGTAGTCTAATAGCAGTTGATAATCAGGAGAGAGGCAGGGGTCTCTCAAATTATTCCTTGGAGTATATAACTTTTTTTATAGGAATATATATATTACTTGGAATATATATTTCAATTTTTAAGTAAATAAAGGGGAATATTATCCTTAGGCAAGGAAAATTCCCTCCAGTTTGGTAGGTATTTTTACGTGATTTAAAATCTAAATGCAATACTTTATTCCTATACATTTAATAAGAGTTCAAATGATTGGCTAAAACCACCCTTTCACATGGTAGTCATGCAACTACGTTAAAAGAACCATTCTTAAACAAAATTGAGGGCAAGCTTGAAAATAAAGGGTGTGGTTCTAATAGGAACTAAAACAGATTGAAAATAGTGGGTGTGGTTCTAATAGGAACTAAAACAAAACCAAACTATATTGAAATATAAACAATCAAGATCATTCTCAAGCCTTAATTCACCTAACAAACTAATTTTGAACTTCTCCTTTCCTCACTCCCTCTATTTGTAACCAAATACCCTAAAAACACCTAACTAACTACTAATGGACGCTTAATAACATTCCTATCAAGTTCATCTTTTATTCCCCCCTAATCAGCAAGATTAACCACATGTATTTCAAACATGCATGAATTGCCATCATATGAAAGACAGAAAATTTGAGAAAATGGAGAGAAAACAGAATCAAACAATGATGCAAATAGATGTCAGTTCATACCACTACCAGTAGACTTCATGATTGCATTGCTAATGATGGGAACTTTAGAACACATTGCAGCTATCACCTGTTAGGTAAGTAAATAGAAGATAGAGAAAATAAATACATATGACATAGAAAAATTGACAGAAACAAATGAGGGAAAATAAAGGCATGTGAGGCCACAAAAATCTTAGGAGAAAGCAAAGCTTACAACATAACATCTATAATGTGGGAAAATTGTGGAGGAAGATGATGATAATCTAGGAAATACTTCAAGCAAGTCAACTCAACAGACAACCATGCCACATTTTAATTATGTATTCAAGGTGTATCTTGCCCCAACATGTATTTCCATTAGGAAACATTGAAGAAAATTAATAAAATTATTATAATAAGAGGTGATCTTTGGTGTTTATTGAAGGCTTGCCTCATCAGTTATCAAACAAAAACACAGATTTCATGGAAATATATAATAATTTGCCTTACCAGTTTTTTACAATTACTATAGAACAGAAAGAATCGGTGGATGATTACTTACAGAAGGAGGTGTAGCTTCCAAAGAAGAATAATGAGATTTTGGTATAATTAGAGAGTGCCTGGATGAAATATAAACAATGAAGGAACAGAAAAGAAAAAATAGAGCCTTCAATGGGTAAAGCAATCCAATTCAACATTAATTTTAGTTAGACTAGGAAGCATCAACTTATATTTAATGGGCCAATTATATAATGGAGTATCTGTTAAATTGAAGATAGACTTGGATGGTTTCAAGTGGAGCTTAATTCAAAGTAGTTTGCACGATTAGGTAAACAATTTTAAAGTATCCTAAAATCGAAATTGATAAGACATATACCTCCTTAAATTGATAAAAAAAAAAATAAAAGGGGTAAAGTAAATGCAAGGATGTTATCTAGTAGTCATGCCAATAACATATCATCGAGTTAAAATGAATGATTACACAAGGTAGAAGTGGAAACATAACTGTCAAGTCAGAATGTATGTTAGGAACTAGGGTATATATTATTTAGTGAGTTGGGGATTCGAACCTTTAACCTTTTAATCAAGAGTACATGCTTAAACCAGCTGGCCTATGCTCAAATTGGCAGGTATATATTCTTTAGTTAAACTGACTTATACTCAAAGAGATACAAAGGAGCTCTCTAAATCTCCCTCAGCAATCTACCCTGTGATAAATACGTTGGGGTGTGCCAAAAAGTTGAAATTTTTTAATATGATCAAATAAATCAAGTCATTGAGATACCAATGTAACTTATCAGCACTAAAATTATTTTCTCTCGTGCACTGCACCACATACTCGAGATATTGTTAATGAAAAAGGTCATTCAAGCTAACTCATATACAATGGTATCACGCAAATACATCATCACAAAAAATAAGCTTAAGCTATCCAATGTAACAATCGATTTAAATATGTATTAGATGAATGATACCTTACCCATTACTCAGTGGTCTAGTGTCTAATATACAAAGGCAACTATCATCTTCATAGAGCTGCAAAAGTTAACATAATTTAGGTGCAAGAAAATGAAGAATAAAACTAGCTACTAATTCCTCATTATTGTCAACTGAATTTAACAGGATTTTTTTTAATCAAACATGAGAAAGGAATCTGGATTTCTCTAATTGACTTAGGAGATTGCCTAATGTAGCTAGGAGAATTGAATCCTTTTTCTTTTGAAATGTTGGTAATTAGCTCTTCAATATTAGAGGCTTTAGTTTACAAAGTACAAAAATAAGCTACAAGCTGTTTATAGTACTAGAAAACATAACTTGTACAATAAACTTCACTCAACTATAAGTACGTCATAAGAGGTGAATATATTGCATTAAAGGAGCTTTGGTCGCTTCAAATATCCCCTATATATCTCATAAAGGAAACAGTAAACAGCAGCATGAAAAGTTTAAATGGATAAACCAGTACCTTAAAAGCAGGTGCCTCGCCTCGTATAATCCTGCAGAAAACACAATCATCTTGCAGACTCCCCTTTTGGGAATCATAAATTAGATGCTTACTCTTGGATCCAGAATCACAGCTCGAAGAGGAAAGATTTAAGAGAGGAGCTGGGCTACGACCCAAGTTAATTGGGCAGAGATGCGAATAGAGAATAGCAAGCCTCCGGGCTTCCATGGACCAGTTGAAGCAGAAATTATTGCAGTCAAACTGTGAATCGCCATAAGTATATACTGTAACACATGTAGAGAATTTGATATAACAAACAGAGCCACTTTGCTATGAGCTTAGAAATCTAGAGGAAAAAAAAAGGACAACTATGAGCTGCGGATATTATGACTCAAAAGAAATGAACCGTCCCTAAGAGTTTGACGGCCAGGACTAAGTTTCCTTCAGTTGTAATCAGCTTATGTTTTAAGTATATTCCTCCAAAAACAAACGGTCCTCAATCAGATCAAAACATGTCCTATTTATTCATCCAATCACCACCTATATTATCATAAATACATTGCTATTAGTAATGCCACTTCCGACTCTTACACCCTTTACCTCTTCCTTACATCAGAGGATGTGAAACTTAAAAGGTGAGCCTTGGTATTACAATTACCCCACTGAAACTCACAACTTGTCCTCAAGGTGGAGATCAGGAAACTGTCGGTGGCTAACATCAAAAAGTTCCCATCTACAGCTAAGTATAGACCTCCAAATTTTGATCTAAGGTAGCCAGACTCTTCCGCATTTAGACACAATACATTTCTGCAGCCAAGTACAACCAATGGAAATCGAGGATAACAGCTAAAACTCAAAGTTGAAACCCATACGCTTCAATACGTAGCACTAGCATTGGTTCCCAAAGGCTTTTTGGTCTATTCAAAACTTTTCTCAAACCAAATAAAGTTTCTGCTCTCCAACCAACAAAACAATAGTCGTCAGCATCCTCTCAGACTCATACACCCATTTGTGGGTGCCGTTCTGCTGCGTTGATACCAAATAATTTGAGACAATAATGTCTCAGACAAAGATAAAACTACAAGTCTTGTGCTACCACAACAGTTAATGGTCACAAGTGTATTTGCTTATTAGTCACCCATAGGCTTGAAACCAGAAATAAGCAAACCAAATTGGCCAGGTCCATCAACTTAAACAAGATGTACACTGTTCAGTCTCTCTATCTTTGTTCTCATATTTATTTTCTGTAAGTTATAGGGACTAAAGTAGGTCTTTCTTTTTTTTTTTTTTTTTTTTTTAATTTTCTTATGAACTCTTCAGGATTTGAAGAAATAAGATCCTTGGCTCCATAACACGAATTTTGGGACAAAAATACATTTTTTTACTGAGGATTTTTATGCACCCAATAGAGATTTGGATTCCTCCCTGAGTGCATTACAGAACTCCTGATTTCCTCTCAACATTAAAATCATTTTAGAAAGAGAAACATAAGTATCCCTTTTCAATTATTAGATGAAAATATTAAATTGGAGAGAACGGAATGGTGGATTAATAATTAAAAATGATAGTGCAAATGAACTGTACCAAGCTATGGATTAGATACTCAATAACCATGTTGCTGCCGTATTCAGAATACTTTGATCATTTGAAACAATATTTAACAAATTTAAATTCCTCAACCATATATTACCACACCCAATTTAAATTTACCAACCATATATCTTCTCTTCTTTAATCCTGAGTTTAAATCCTATATTCCCCCTTACTTTCAGTTTGTGTCTAATTTTGTATCTGTACTTCCAAAACACATTCCTTCTCCTCTGTTCTACTTTTCACTCACGAACTGAAGCCTTCCCTACCCTTACTTTCTGTCAAAAGTTTGACTATTCCGCCCACCCACCCCTTTTATCATAAAATAAGTCAAAACCCACATTTGTTTCATTTCAAAAGTTTGACTAAACCAAACAAACAATTCTACAATTATTGGCCAAAGTTACAAGTCATAAAAACAGAGTAGCTCATGATTGAATATCACTAAAATTAGCACAAGGGGTTGTCATTCACCTCTTGCTATCTTCCCCGATGGTGCACCAAATCTTTCAGCTCTGTCTTGCTCTCGATCCTGAATCAATTCCAGAACCCCATATCAATCAGCAATTTGTGCCAAGGCTGCAAAAAGACCCATGTCACCACTAAGTGTTTGGAACCCAGATAGGAAATTCAAAGGAAAGAGCTAAAAAACTAGTTGGGGGAAGAGAGGAGGCTAAGAAAGAGAAGAAGAGTGAGTTTTAGGCCTCAGTAGGGGGAAGAAATAGAGAAGGGAAAAAGTGGGGATGGTGATTGAGGGAGTTGCAGAATAGATGGTAATTGGTTTTTAGAAAGTTTTGTGTTTGTGGGTGAGATAGAAGAAGAGGAGATGATGAGATTCCCAAATGAATGGCTGCTCTATGTCTTAATTCACTTGTAAGATTGGTTTAGGCCTTTTGGGTTGGACTTCCTATCAATGGGCCTCACAATATTTTTTAGATGGGATTTTTACATTAGAACTATCTTTGACCATATGTTTTCATGAAGGTCCTTAAATTTGATTTTTTTTCCCCAAAAAAAAGTCTTTTAGTGTTATTTTTGGACAATTTTACCCTTTTTATATTTATTTATATTTTTTTTATATTTTTTTTATATTTTTTTCTATTTTTGAAGCTACTTTAATGATGGAGAGAGAAAATATATTTATTATAAAGAAATGAAATACATTTAATATAGTTTTTCTCATTTATCAATTGGAGAGAGAAAATGTATTTATTTTATTTTTTTCCTATTTTTCAATTTGGAAAAAAATATATTTAATGAAATTTTATTTTCTATTTACATTGGTTTTCACAAATTAATTTATTTGATTTTTTTTTATCGATTATGACGGATTCATGATTATTTTAGATATACCTTAGAACATTTGGTTAGGTATTTGAAAATATTTTGACCAATATATGAAATATATTACAGTTTATAAATTAGAAATTAACTCATTGTTGGACATAAATTGTAAACCAATATATGGAATATACCACAGTATATAAATCTTCATAAATTCCATTTATATCACAGTATATATATCATAATACAATAAGTCTAAATTAAAAAATACTCGTTTGTATCAAATAAACGAATACATATACCATAGTATATATCAAATTTCCTACAAAAACTAAAAAAAAGTACATATATATCACTATATATATATATAAAAAAAAAAAAGGAAAAAAAAGTCCATCTTATAAACCTCCATCTTCATCTCTTATTGATTCATCCCAATTCGTTTGTGTCATCTCGTGTCAAGCCATCAATTCGCCCCACGCTGTCGTCTACGCCTACAACTTACACCTCCGAAAAGGAGAAAAGAGGGGGAGGGGGAAGGAGAAAAGGGACGGAAGAGGAAGAAATTGGTGTGAATTATGGGGAGATAATATATAAAATATATTATTGGGAAAAGAGAATAGGCATGGAGGAGAGAGAAATAAATAAATATATATATATATATATATAACATAGGTGAGGGCTAAATTGTAAAAACCACTGATATTAATGAAAATAAGGAGGCTATAGGATTTTTTTTCCAAAAAAAAATGAAATGTTCAAGACCTAATGTAATATGTGTCTATTCTTTAGGCTTTTATGTAGAAATTCCTTTTAAGATTATGTACACTATGTAAAAAGTCACTTAAAAAATATCTTAACCGTTTTTTACATTTGGTAAGACAAATTTAAATTAAATATGTTAAAATCACTTTTAAAAACACGTTAATTTCAAGTTGACTTAAAAGGATTCTCCACAAATTACATAGAATTTTTAATTTATATTTAGTTTTCAATTTTTACTTTAAAAAGAAAATTTATTTTATATATTTATCTATTTCTCACCTAACAAAATCTATTTTTATTTTTAATTAGTTAAATGCATCATTTTTTTTTAAAAAAAAAAAAAGTATTCCATGCTTACATTTTCCTTAAATTTAAAAATTAATCTACAACAAACCAAAATTATCATACTAAACAATTTTTTAAAATTTTAAATTACAAAAAAAAACTTTAAGAAAAAGTTGATTATAAATCTATTTAGTAATTATATCTCAAATAAGATTTTTGTATTTATTTAACAAACACTCTAACCTACTTTTTCAAGTTTAAGCTAAAATTTATCAAATACTATTTTACTTATTTTCACCGTTAACTTTTCTAAAAGCACAACTGTCAGTAATAATTTTAAAAGTTATAGCAATACCAACAAAATCTATAACTAAATGTATAGTAACATTTTTAAATAATTACAAATATAGCAAAATATATGACTCTTTTCAATCATATAGTCTATTGCTAATAGACTCCAAGACTTGGACCTAAACTTCTTCCATCAATAAATTTTTTATGTTATGTCTATTAATAATTTAGATATGGTGGCTATATTTGTAATTATTTCATATTTTTTT
Organism: Benincasa hispida; assembly: GCF_027475165.1. Classification (NCBI taxonomy): domain Eukaryota; kingdom Viridiplantae; phylum Streptophyta; class Magnoliopsida; order Cucurbitales; family Cucurbitaceae; genus Benincasa; species Benincasa hispida. The sequence goes on from NC_143486.1 coordinate 28,234,579, forward strand.
TCGAAAGAATAATAAGGATAATAAGAATCCTGGCTAAATATAAATCTCAATTTTGAAATCCGACAAAAATGATTTTCTTTCATTATATTTTACGTGAAAAAGATTACTAAAAGGATTGTTTATTAGATGAATAGTCAAACCATCTTTTCAAATAAAGTACAAAAATATTCTATTTAAATATTGAATTAAAATTAAACAATATCCATAAATCAAGGAATCGTTCAAAAATCAAATTACAAAAATCCTTTGGGTTGGAATTTACCTAAATTTTATAATAAGGTAGGAATTTTTTTTTCTTTTAAGCAAGCCAATAAACTACAAAACAAAATCACTTAGGATACGTAGAAAGTAAAAAAGATGACATGTGCTCAACGAACACCTTTCATATAAGAAAATATTTTAAGAAAAGTATAAAGTTAATCGATAACAATTAAATTAAATTCAATCACACTGATGATTATCACTAGAAACACCGAATAACCTAATTCACAAGCAATTAATAGAAAGTTAAACTGTTCATCAAATCACTATTATCGTTTTTGCCTTTAATTTTAGCTCCAAAGAACCGAATTTTGTATGATGAGAAAACTGACATATAAAGATTTGAGGAAACAATGACACGACCAATTATTTGAACCTTGTAAATAAACATTCATGTAAAGATTGTTTCACCATCAACGATAAACCAGAACTTGACTAAACTTTTTTGTCACTAATGCATGCCATATATCAGTTGAGTTATATAGACCTACTTTACTCTGTTAAGTTGAAGTTAATTTATATTAAAATTGGTAAAATAATAATAATAATTTTCTAATAAGGGATTAAGTTGCAAGAATAAGAGCTAAAGCTAAAAGTTAAAGAAACATTAATTGCTTACTTCCAAACTAAGGTAAGATACGTTTTACCTTTGATGAAAAGTTGCATCATATAAAGTTTCAAACGATACCTTTTCATCTAATCGACGCAACAACTATGATATGTTTAGATTCATTCTCATCTTTAATTTATACACTAGCTTTAGCTCTTGTTACTATAACTTAATTTCTTATATTTTCATTTAAGAAAAAGTACAACGTGAATATGTTTCCAAAATTTATAAAGAAAATGGTAATAGTTAGAGAGAGTTTTGTTTTTCTTAAAAAGTTGACATATACTAGTTTTAAGATTTACTGAAACTAAAGAATTCAATTCGAATATTTGAAAGTATATAAACGAAAATGAAATATGAGACACCCTTATGCAATTCACAACAATCACGATGATATTTTAGTTTATAAATTTTTATTGAAGTACAATTATTGATAAAATATTATGAACTCTTATTTATATGGTATTTAATTAAAATATTTTTTCATTAATTTAATGGATATCAACTAATATGAATAAGTAAAATTAAAATGAAGATATACTGAATGAATTAAAAAGAAGTTTTCTTAGAGTGAATAGGTTACTAAAATTATCTTTTAGTAGTTTATAATTAAAATTAATTCCATCTAAACTAGTTGATCAATAAGCATCCAAAATTTAGGGTTAAGTTCAAGAATAATGTATTTTTTATAATAATGACAAAAACAAGATCCATAGGAAGAAAATTACAAAAGTAGGATAGAAGGAAAAAATATTAACAAAAATAAGGTAGCAAAATCATGTACCCGGTAGCAAAATCAGCCTATGAATGTCAATGAAGACCCGTCCACAATTTCAATATATATTTTTTTATTGTTTTCGATTTAGATTGTTTTTGTAAATAAATATGAAAATAACATTATTTTTTTAAAAAAAAAATCCATTTTTAGATTACTTGCATTCCCACATTTCTTTCCCCTTATAACAAAAATTCATAAAATTGAAATGAATAATGAATGCACGAAAAAGAAGAAAAATGGAAAAACTCCAAATCACGATTAGCGTGGATTTCAACAAAAGTTTGAATCGATTTCGGTTTGGGTTTTTCTATTTTTGGTGTTTTGATTTGAGGGTTTCTGTTTGAGAGTGTCTAATGAAAAATTGCTCCAATCGGCATCATAGTTCCCCAACTAATAGCGTTCAAAACTCCATAAACCCAAAAAGAAATAACACGAAAAGATCAAAACACTTTAATCAGATGATGAAATTTCACGAAATCTTCAAAAGGGTTTCACAAATAAGAACATTCAAACAGACACATATCAGAAAAAATAAGAAAATTATAATCTAACACCTCCCGCCAAAGGGCCTTTTTTGCCATACTTGATTGATTGATTATGGTCATTGATGAATGAGAAATTTTGACCAATCATAAGTTGCCACGTCATTTATTCCAAATCATTAAATTTGGGCTCAATTAGAAGTTGACATATGTCTCGAAGTTGAAGACAAATTTCGATGACGCCACGTGTTTTATAAGCCCAAAAATAGGTTGAATTTGACCCAAATATCAAATCAGACCTAAATCCAACTAATTAGGCCCAAATGTCAGACCCATGAACCAACCAAACCTAAGTCCAACTAATTGAGTCCAAAGGCCAAGCCCATGGATCAACCAAGCCCAAACCCACCTGTGAACAGAGAAGCTCTTCTCATTTGGAGAGGTCAACAATTCTATACTCCAGAGAGCTTATAGGGAATTCCCTACAATCAGAGGACTCCTTGACTTCTGAAGCTGACCACACCTGAAGACTGAAGTCCTTCAAAGATACAAGCATTCTGAAGACTGAAGTTTCTTGAAGATACAAGTATTCTGAAGACTGAAGTCCCTTGAAGATATAAGAAATTCTACATTTAGAGATCCCAGAGAGAATTCATCAACAAGCAGAAGACTCCCAAGACTCTGAAGCTGCACTCCTAGAAGATAGAAGATCCTTGAAGACACAAACACTTTTCCAAGACTTCTACTTCGAGAACATTCGGTGCTTTTCTTCTTCAAATCAATCACATCTACCCAACCGAGAGAGAACTAGAGGATCAAGTAGTAAAGATCGAACCACATCGATTCAAATCAACCTCGACATCAACACCAATTCAAGTTCAACTCCACGAAACAAGTTTCTCCGGAAGCCTCGTGCGAACACTAATCTTCCAAGAAGATCAACAAGTCCAAAGGTCGATCGTCCAAAAAGATCAACAAGCCCAAAGCTCGATCGTCCAAGAAGATCAACAAGTCCAAAGGTCGATCACCCAAGAAGATCAACAAGCCCAAAGGTCGATCATCCAAGAAGATCAACAAGCCCAAAGCTCGATCGTCAACTTAAAGATTATAGTTTATTTTGAAAGCATCAAAATACTATGTATTAGAGATTGTACTCACTTTCTATAAAATTAATACAAATACAAAGTTCAAGTGCCACGAAATAAATTTCTCTTGAAATCTCGTGCAAACAAATTGGCACACCCAGTGGGACTTCTCTACCTCTCATCTCTCTCATCATCCGAGTCAACAAATCTACAAATGGCACCAAAGAAAGTTGCATCCAAAGTTACCGTCACAAGGAACACTTACATAAGTTTTGTCACCACGGAGGAAATCTGGGACCAGCTGCTGGAATTTCCTAAAGACAGGATCGTCATCAAAGAAAATCCCTTGTTTGAAAACTATGCTTCTGCTACTGATCTATTAGAGAAATAATCACATTTTGATGTAGTTTCTATCATGATGACTGACGTAACGACTGAGTCGACCATGCAGAGATAGAGATAAAGATAAATCTCCTAATGAAGGTTGTAGAGAAGCGAGATCATGAAATCGCTGCTTTAAGAGATTAGATACAAGCTCGAGATATTGCTGAGTCAAGTCAATCTCCAGCTACAAAAACCAATGACAAAGGAAATACTGTCTTGCAGGAAAGTCAGCCACCACAATTCACCTCTGTTGCCTCCCTATCAGTTCAATAACTCCAGGATATGATCACAAACTCCATAAGAGCTTAGTATAGAGGACCATTACAAACTTTCTTTATGTACTCCAAGCCATACACCAAGAGAATCGACAACCTGAGAATGTCAGCTGGGTATCAACCTCTAAAGTTCCAGCAGTTCGATGGAAAGGAAAATCCAAAACAACATGTTGCACACTTCATTGAAACCTGCGAAAATTCAGGAACCAGAGGAGACCAACTAGTCAAACAGTTCGTCCGCACCTTGAAAGAAAATGCTTTCAATTGGTATACTAATTTGGAGCCAGAAGTGATTGACCGTTAGGAACAACTAGAAAGGGAGTTCTTGAACTACTTCTACAGTACAAGGCGCACTGTTAGCATGATGGAGCTGACGAACACTAAATAGTGGAAGGGAGAGACAGTCATCGATTACATCAACCAATGGAGAGCTTTAAGTCTGGATTGCAAAGACAGACACACTGAATTATCTATAGTGGAGATGTGCACTCAAGGCACCTCGTACATTTGAGGAGCTAGCAACATGCACTCATGATATGAAGTTGAGCATCGCCAATAGGGGAACTAAAGATTTCCTAGTCCCTGAAGAGAGAAAATACAAGAATGAAGCCAAGGGCATTGAAAAGATCATGGATAGTGTCACAAAAGAATCTATGGTCGTTCATGTGACCCTGCTGAAATTTTCCTCCAAAGAAAAACAAACAAAATTTGAAAAAAGGCACAATGATGTCGAGAAGCATCGTCCAACTCTTAAAGAAAGACAAGAGAAGGTTTATCCATTCCCTGACTCTGATGTGGCAGATATATTGGAGCAACTGCTAGAGAAGCAACTTATTAAGCTTCCGGAATGCAAACGGTCGAAACAAGTAGGAAAAGTAGATGATCCTAACTACTACAAGTATCATCAGGTCATTAGTCACCCAGTTGAAAGGTGCTTCGTGCTGAAGGAACGGATTCTGAAGTTGGCTCGTGAAAAGAAGATTGAGTTAGATTTGGATGAAATAGCTCAGACAAATCACGCTATAGTAGCAACAACTTCAAGTGTTCCAACACTATCTATGTCCCATGCTCAAAGACAAAGCCTGATCCAGTTCGGAGCCTTTGAGCCTATAGCTTTTTGGTTTCAGCAAGAGATTCAAACAGCAAATTCCAAAAAGAAAGATGAGCTCATTGGAGATGACAACGAAGGGTGGATAGTTATGACTCGTCGAAAAAGAAGACAACCAAACTCCACCTAAAAAGAGTTGCGTTCCTATCGAAGCTATAGAAGAAGGAACAAGACTTATAACAAGAAAGGCAAAAAGATGACACAGAAGCCTAAACCTGCTAAGAAAGAAGATAAGAACTTTCCTCAATTCCGACGACTAGCAACTTCGGCATAATTTCTCCCAATAAGCTTTCTCAATAATCATCTAGAGAAAGTATCAGAAATTATTGCATGTCACACTGTCGGCATAGTAGAAGTCGACAACAATCATGTGACTGTTGAAGAAGTCAACGACTCAGAAGAAATGAAGCAAAGAACTTCTGTCTTCGGTCATATTAAGCCTTCAAGTGCTCGATCTTCAGTCTTTCAAAGATTGAGTATGGCCACGATAGGAGAAGAAGACCGATGTCCAACGACTACTTCTACTCGAACTTCGACCTTCAAAAGGCTAAGTATATCCATATCAAAGAAAGATCAACCTTCAGCATCTGCTTTTGATCGTCTCAAGACAACAAACGGTCAACATAAAGGAAGGATGAAAATCTTAAAGCCAACGTCATTCCATGATGAAAACAACGACGAAAAGATTCACAATTGTGTCCCTTCACGCATGTAGAGAAAATTTTCTGTTGACATAAGTACAGAAAGTTCCTTGATAGTTGATGCATTATTTTATGATGTGAAATTATGGATGAAATGCGATGATGAAAATACATTGAGCATTCAAGTTTTCTCAGTAGAATTCAGGTGTAAACCCCACTGAGTTTCCTGGTAAGTCCAGGTTCGAACTCAGGGACTTGGGAAACGGTATGCGGTGATAATTTTTCAAAAAACTTTGGGGTAACCAAAAAAATAAATAAGTTGTTGGGATTGTTGTTTTCGGTAATGAAAATAAACAAATGCGACAGAGTTTCGAAAAGAGTTGACAAAACGGAAGATGCGATGAGTATGCGGTGAACGTTGAGAAGGGTTTTGGTTAACACTTCCTAAGATGCGTTCATGCAATGCAATCATGCAACACACATACAATAGTAAACCACCTCTCGGTGCGAATGCTACGACTTCTAATGCTAGAACGCATGTGATATATGCGATAAGTCTATAGGGCCTACACATAAGCCTCTATTCCTATTTATGCGATGACAAAATGACATCTACACAAATAATGCGACAACATAATATCATATCTATCTCTAAGGTACATGCGATGCAGGTTAACAAACAGACCTTATTTCTAAGTCCCTATCTCTTGCTTATGTCGATCTAACCTCACTATCTCGAGTCTAGATTCTAACCTAGCTCTCTCGAGTCTTTAGGTTCTTTCTTTAGACTCTCTCTCAAGTAGCTCTAAAGGGGTGTTGGGCGCAACATAAAACAAGATAATCGCATGCGATGAAGATCCTAGGTCATGTTAGCTTAGTTCTTCTCAACCCATTCGATTAGTTTAACTACTCATCGTGCTAAGAGAGTGAATAGATGTAGAATAAGAACTTCCATTGTATAAATATAAAGTTAAAATACAAAATAACAGTGCAAGAAAAAAATAAAGAGCCTGGTAGCAATCTCTTGCTTCCCAGGCTTTTTACACTATCTTTCTACTCGTGTTCAAAAGATATTCTCGCTCTTGCGAGAGTCGGCCCGCTCTCTGCTTTTATGCCTCAAGGTTCTCTCTTGGGTTACCTTGAGCGATCTTTCAGCGTCTCGGCTCTTCTCTTGCTCCGCCTTAAAATAAAAAGGAAAACTATGGACAAGGCTAAACTATGGGAAAATTCTCTAAGTGTTCGAACTTCTTTTCTGAAGGATTCCTTCGATATTTATAGAGTTTTGGAGTGAAAGGCGGCTTCTCTCTTATGATTGCACAGATGGGATGGCTTTAATTCTCTAACTGATAGGCCGAATAGTTGTCATCGAAAAGCTGGATGTAGTTGTTATCGTTAGCGGCTGTCAACTTAATTCGGATTCAACCGTCATCAGCTTTCTGTCCCATCGTGATTAATTATGCCTTTCACCCAGATGCACCCACCAAGTTGCGCTGGCTCTATGCGGCAATCCTTCTTGAGCAGATGTTTGCGAACATAAATCACCGTAAAGCCTTGCGGTAATGCTATGCTCGTCCGTTGATCTCTTGTGATCGCTCTTTTCGTCTTGCGTCAATGCATATTCTACATAAAAACATAAAAATCAACTGTTTCTATGCGATGAACGCGCGACCACAATGTTGTAAACTTAATGCTTTTGGATGCAATTTAACATATTTTATCAATGTAAGCCAACATTGTTTAAGAACTTAGCACTGTAATAACATGCACTTCTGCCCATTATCAATAGTGAAGCCAAAACTCATCATATTGACGAATCCTACAAATGAAAATGATGATCGAAACCATGATGAAATAAAAGCTTCTGAAGTTTAAATGAAGAAGCTCCCAATTGCAAGAGCCTAAACTGCATGATGCTCCTGGCCCACATGAGCTTAAAATGTGAATGGCCCAAAAAAAATCTTTCTACGAACTACGTTATGACTTGATCCCTATCATTAAGAAGGGTATGTAGGCAGCTTGAAAGAAACTTCAAGTTCAATCCAGTTTAAAAAAAAAAAAAAAAAAAAAAAAAAAAAAAAAAAAAAAAAAAAAAAAAAAAACTACGTCATGATTTGATCCCTTTCTTTAAAGGTACGAAGGAAACTTAAAAGAAATTTTAGTTTAGTCCATCAGAAAAGGTACCACAACCACCTAAATATGATACTACAAGATTGATGTTGATCATCCCTGTTAAAGAATGTCACTCCATATTAAAGATGTTCATCCCTATTGGAGGCAACATAATGGATTGAAGATGTTCATCCCTCATAAGGAGCCAACACAGTAAATAAAAGGCACACACTTGGAATGTGCTTTGCTTTCTTTTTAAAATCAAACTTAGATGCTCCTCCATCTTCAAGTTCAAAGGCTTCGTCGATGCTCTTCAATCTTCAAGTTTATAGGCTTCATCAATGTTTCTCCATCTTCAAGTTTAGAGGCTTCATCGATGCTTCATCGATGCTTCATCTTCATGCTCAAGTCTGGAGGTTCTGCAATGCCATCTTCACGCTCAAAGTCGCGAAGTCAAACTCAATGTGAAGATTCATCGATGCTTCATCAAAGTCAAGTGTAGAGGATTCGCCGATGCTTCAAGCTCAAATGCGGAGGATTCACCGATTCTTCCAAGCTCAAGTGCAGAGGATTCACCGATGCTTCGTCAAACTCAAATACAGAGGATTTGTCGATGCTTTATCAAACTTAAATGCGAAGATCTCGTCGATGCTTCTCCATCTTTAAGTTCAGAGACTCCATCGAAGTTGTTTCATCTTCAAGTTCAAGATTGGCGGCATGTCCCCACTTCCATCTTCAAGCTCAAGGTCGGTGCACATGACTCCACTCCATCTTCAAGCTCAAAGGTCGGTGTGCATGGCTCCGCTTGATCTTCAAGTTCATGGTCGGTGTGCATGGCTCGGCACCATCTTTAATGACTCAGTCTACAAAATCATGACAAAGCTTCACTTCATCTCCAAAGTATGGCGTGGTTCGCTTCATCTCCAAACTGATAGCGCGGTTTCACTTCATCTCCAAAATGTTGGCACAGTTTCGCTTTATCTCCAAAGTTTGGCGTGGTTCGCTTCATCTCCAAAGTCGTGGCGTGGCTTTGTTTCATCTCCGAACTGATGGCGTGGTTTCACTTCATCTCCGAATTGATAACGCGGCTTCCCTCCATCTTCAAAGACGTGGCTTTGTTTCATCTCCGAACTGAAGGTGCGATTTCAGTTCATCTCCAAACTGATAACACGGCTTCCCTTCATCTTCAAAGTCATGGTGCGGTTTCGTTTCCTCTCCAAAATATTGGTACAACTTCACCTTTTCTCCAAAATATTGGTGTAGCTTCACTTCCTCTCCAAAAATGTGGGTGTGGTTCCACCTCATATGCGAGATCAAGTTTGGTTTGCCTAGCTCTACCTCATATGCAAGGACAACTCTGGTCCATCCGGCTCCACCTTATATGCGAGGACAACTCTGGTCCGTCCGCTCCGCCTTGTATGCGAGATCGACTCTAGCCAACTTGACTCCACTCAAAATCTTGATGGCATATTCTTCTCATCTTCAAAGTTTGATGGCATATCCGCCTCATCTTCAATACTCGATGGCATATTTCCCTTATCTTCAAAATTTTGATTAAGGAGTAACATAACAAGGTAGACCTTATCGGGATCCTCCCTAGGGTGAAAGCATGGAAGAGCTGTAAGCCTTGGCGGGGCCCTTCCCACAACGATCAGGATATGCAAACGGTGCTACAAAATAGACCTTATCAGGATCCTCCCTAGGGTGAAAGTATGAGAGAGCTGTAAGCTTTGGTGGGGCCCCTCCCACGACGATTAGGATATACGAACAATGCTACAAGGTAGACCTTATCAGGATCCTCTAGGAGAGTTGTAAGCCTTGGCGGGGCCCCTCCCACGACGATTAAAATATGCGAACGGTACTACAATGTAGACCTTATCGGGATCCTCTCTAGGGTGAAAGCATGGGAGATCTGTAAGCCTTGGCGGGGCCCCTCCCACGACGATCAGGATATGTGAACGGTGCTACAAGGTAGACCTTATCGGGATCCTCCCTAGGGTGAAAGCATGGGAGAGCTGTAATCCTTGGCGGGGCCCCTTCCACAACGATCAGGATATGTGAACGGTGCTACAAGGTAACCTTATCGGGATCCTCCCTAGGGGGAAAGCAGGAGAGAGCTGTAAGCCTTGGCGGGACCCCTCCCACGACGATCAGGATATGTGAACAAGTGGTTGTACTCCCTTGAGTTGCGCTTTAACTCCTACAAAAAAGGTAAAGGGACAAGTTAGTAAACCTACACACAAAAAAAAAAAAAAAAAAAAAAAATTAAGGGGGCAATTAAAAAAAGAAAAAGAAAAAAAAAACCATTTTTTTAAAAAAAAAAATAAAGAAAGAAAAAAGGGAAAGAAAATTAAAAAAATAAATAATAACAAAAAAAAAAAGAAAGAAAGGGAAAAAAAATTGAAAGAAGAGGAGGAAAATGAGAGAAAAGAAAGATTAGAAAAAGATGAGGGGATGAGGATAATGGAGGGGTTTGAAGTCCTATTTATAGAGGTTCCTAGGTTCTATAACAAATTAGTAAATCCAAATCAAATAAAGTTTTGATTCAAAATATTAGATTTTTTATTAGATTTCCTAATTTGATTAAACTATCCTATCAATACTTTTTCAATAATAAATATAAATATTAAAAACACATAAATTAATTTACAACGGATTTATATAGAAACTATTTTACAAAACAAAATAATAATAAAAAGGTATATAAAAAATATACATGATCTAATTAGTAGGAAATAGAAAATAAAAAATTAATTTTCAAAAATTAAAACTGAAATTATAATTTGAAGAAAATGAAAATGCACAATCTAATTTTATATATTTTGCAACAAACTTGAATAAAAAAAAATGATCTTTTAACAAAAAGAAAAAAAATCAAATCTTTTTCTTTATTTTATCATTGGGCTTTTTCTCAAAACAATTGTAGATTTTTTTATATTTTTAAACAGATTTGATCACAAAATCTTCTTTTAACAAAAAAAAAAAAAAAAAAAAAAAATCAATTCTTTTATATTCATTCCATCGTTAGATTTTTTTGTCAATTTTTTTTATTTTTTGTATTTTACACTAGAACTAGGTCTTGACTTAATTTGAGAATCCATGATATTTAATTTTAATTAAGAGCTTAAGAATTTATTAGACATTTTTTAAAAATTGAAAGAAAAAAATCAAAAGTTTAAAAGAACTAATAGACACTTCCAAAATTGAAGCTTGATAAAATGAAAGTCATACCCTAATAATAAGGTCTAGACTGAAGTCTCAACAAAGAGAACAAAAACTTTTTAAAAAAAATACAAATACAAATAACTCTAAATTGTGCTATGGACTCAATAAAAAAATAAAATAAAAAAAAAAGGCAATCAAGATTTTTTCTCCAAAACACACACACATACACAAACTAACCCTAATTATGCTCTAGTCTCAACAAAAAAAAAAATACATAAACCTAATCTAAAACGCACTCTATACTAAATAAGAGACTTTGAGACCTCCAATTTCAAAGTAAGGTCTCAACATAAATCTTATATGAAAAAAAAAATTAAATGATCAAAATTAAATGGATAACACCATTAACAAAAATGTGAAATGATAGAAAAAAAACTAAAAAGAAAGTAAGAAGGGCAATGCAAAATGGAGAAAAAGTAAGAAAAGAAATGTGAAAATACCTTGCACAAAATTCATTAAAGTTCTGTGTGAGAGACTCTCTACAGATAAAACCGAATTACAAAGTAGCAAGAGAAAGAAAATAATGTAGTGCCTAATTATATATTAATCAAGGATAAGGGTAAGGAATGTAATTTTACAAATGTCTGATAGTAGGGAATCTTGAAAACTCAATCATTTCAACGGGAATGGAGATGTCTATAATGAAGGGATTTTAGGATGTCCGATATCTTTGGATATCTGACTATTTTAAAATTACTGCAATACAAACAAAGGAATCTAGATGCCCATATGGGGTAATCTAAGATACCACGAAACAAACAATCCCTAAAGGTAAAAAAAAGTTTAAAGTCAATGACCTTATTAGACACAAAATTAAAAGATGAAGGACTTATTAGATATAATTTTTTTTTCAAAAAAATAGAGATTTTTTTAGTCACTTAAGGGGCATTTAGGGCAAAAACTATCATAAGACTAATCATCTTTTGATATAGTAAATAATATTTCTGTTGGGTTGAATGTCCTAAAACTCGTAGTTTGTAAACAGTAAATATATATGAAGTTTATTCAGACAAATGTTGTTAAATGAAAATGAATTAATTGTTTAACTCTAAATCCAATAAACCACGAACCCTTGGCTATTGTCATGAATACTTGGATTTTATGTGGAGACATAAACTGGATCAAGTTCGAGTATAATAGCCTAAACAATCTATAGTACTTGAATTAGGTTGGGTATCTATTTCTAGGGATACTATTGAATACGAGTTGTTTTATGATTGTTACAAATTTGTAAAGTGTCATAAACGATGTGATCAGTTCGTTTATGTAGAGACATGTGAGCAAGGGTATTCTACACGATGAGATTGTGTAAGACTGACCACGAAATAATCATTGTTACGTATTAATATCGATTAATTTCACTTCTTGATGACCTAGATAAATTGATCTAAATCCTGAGTTGTCTATAAACTCCTGTTTATTCGGGATTGTCCCTTGATCTGTATAGGTGAGGGTAAGCTCAATAGTACTGCTTAATATGCATCCCATTTCACGGATAAGATCGGGTAGATAGCTGGGGACATAGAATTTGCAAGATGAATTCACTCCTACCCATTTTAAGGATAGTAGAAAGGTTGTTCCCTCAAAGGCTGATCCAGGGTCTTGAACAAGGGACCCCATCCTCTCACTGGCCCGAGAGGGAATAAATTTAGTGATTAAGATCCTAAATCAATTGTTCATTAAAGAGACAGTGGTACTTAAGGATAAAAGATATAAAAACAGTAATTGACCTAGCTGAGGTTACGAACAACATGTGAAGAATCAACTTATTATGACGGTTATATTAAATAGACACAAAATATATCTACAGTGAGGTGAGTGCAACTACAGACTATAATGGACAGTTCTGTTAGTTAACGATCGTTGATTAACTAGGTTAAAGAGTTTGATCGATTAGTCTCGAATCGTTGGAACCCATGATCAATAGGTCCATCGAGTCTCCTTGTAACTCACTATGGACAAAAATTGAAGAACTAGGTGAAGTGAGAATTTGAAATATTCATATTCGATCTAGGGAAAATTATATTTTATATGAGATATAATTTATAATTAAATAATTTATTAATTATTTTTTGAGAGTATATTTTATATTAAATAAAATATATTAGCATGAAAATATTTTAAAAAATTGATTAAAGTCTTCTGTTCTACATGCTTCTATCCATCAATTTCAAAATCTCATTTGCTACAATATTTACTATTTGCTATAGTTTTTACTATTTTATATTCATCATTTTTTTATTCTTTGTTACACTGTTTACTATTTTCTTCTCAAACTAAAATAGTTACACCTCAAACATATATTATTGTAACTCAAACTAAAATAATCTACATCCACCACAAATTATTATAATCCAACTATAATAATTTAGAATATAATAATCAATTCCTGTCCCAAATGTCCCCTTACTTATTAGATGTAAAATAAAAAATTTAGAGATTTTTTTAGACACTTTTTATAGTTAAGGTACCAATTCGACAAAAAAATTAAAAGATAGAATTTATTTTTTTTTATAGTATACACAAACATACAAACTAAAGTTGTAATTCAACCCATTTTAAATTTTTAGGAAATGTAATTATATATTTTGTTAGACATCATAAAATACTTATTTAACAATGTAAGTAGGTCTTCCCAAATAATTAAAATATATTTTAATAAGAAGATTTATTAATAGATAAGTTTAGGAATAGAGTTGGACTCAAATTATGTTCTTATGGTCTGTATTCTTGTATTTTGGAATGTTAAATTTTCATTGGCTTGATTCATTTGACCACATTGCCCACCCACATTAATTTCCAATCAAAATTTTGATAAAAACTTGGTTTTAATGCTATATTGTATTATACTTTTTGCTTGGATAGATTTTGATCCAAATGCTATGAATGTTCATTTTAGTTTTATACTTTCAACTTTAGTTCATGATCAAATTTTAAAAAAATGGTCATTTGTTGGTCTACTAAAAATAAAATAAAAACAAAAGTAAAGAGACCAAAATGGTTCCTTTAGAAGTAAAAGATCAAAATAAATATTTTTGGAGTAAGGAAACCAAAATGAACAAAAGTTAAAAGTATAGGAACTAAAATAACTAAAGCGATGTACCAAGTGGTAGTATGTAAACTTAAAAATTTTAAACTCTAGTATGTAAATAAAAATACAATGTTATTGGTGAAGTTACAAAGGCTAATGGTATAATCCCACCAACCTCTATACAAGAACATTATAATATTGCATAATCAAAAGCAAACAAAAATAAAAGTGAAAGCTAGCTTGGTAAAAAGTCTCCAAATTCCTTTTATATACAAAAGGCTAACCCAACCAAAGGTGGAATTTCTTATTTTGAATCATTACTATAATTCAACTTCCTACAAGGTTATGGTAAAAAGAAAATACATATTTGGGGGAAAGAATGAGTTGCAATTTACATGAAGAATTGTTATAGAAGAAGTAGAAGAAAGAATTGAGAGAATTATGCAGCCTCCTAATTAAAAGTAACTAAATGTCACATCTAATCAAAACTCTATGCTTTTGTTTGTTTTTGTTGGTTATTAATTACCCGTGGATGTTGCATTGTTGCAAATATGGATTGTTGAAGTCCATATGTTTGCTCCATAACTCTTTGTACTCTCCAAACCCAATATCTAACCATGGCTTCCGAACACCATCGTAGTGTATAACAGCTGCCTTCTCGATGACGTCTAACGGCACGGTTGAGTCATGGCCGAGTCCAAGCACATGCCACCGTCGCTCCACCGCCGTGGTCTGGTTATAGAATGTAACCCACCCCAAAGGCAAGCTTCCACCCTTCAACATTGGTCGTTCCTTACTCTGCATGCATTATTACAAGATAGCAGTGAGGAATGGCAGCACAAAATGTGCATTTGATAAGTATTTTCTGACTCTAAAACTATGGTTTCCAAAACGTGAATTACAGTATTAAAATACAAACTATAAACAAAAAGTGTTCTATAAATTGAAATAACAATTAACGAAGTGAAAGAGTTGGCAGGTATCATAAATCACCAGGACCATCGAGTTTCCAGGGGAGTTCTTAAAAGCTTGGAATAAGTAGATACTTTTTAAGGTATTCTAAGAGCTATTTTAGATTTGACTTGATCCCCAGAGGTATCAATCACCAAAACAGATGATAACCATTCTCATGAATGACGGAAAGAATCCAAAAAGTCATCTAAAACAAATTTCAGATAACCAACAAGAAATTTTTTATACAGATTTAATCAATCACAAATGAAGAGGTAGAAAAAAGAGAGAGAGAGAGAGAGAGTGGGTCATCAAACTTGTTATTGAGAAAGCCTACGAAGGCATGGATTAATAAATTTTTTTGACAAATATCAGAAGGAAAAAGATATAGACAAAATGTGCATTTGACAATATCTCTCCTAAACAAAGCTCAAGTTTTTCTGCTTCTATTAACCAATTTACAAGAAAATAATGTTCCACCTAAGGCAATCAACCATCAGGATATACATGTTCCCCAAAAAATTGGTATCTCCAACTTCTTCAAACGAATATCCTTTAGAAAGATTGGTTTGAATGTTTATTGGAATTGTTGGAGTATTTGTTTCGGCTGGCAATATTAACAAAGGCCGTTGGGTTCTGTCTTTTCAAGGAGTTCTTTTCGGCAGCATTATTTTTTTTTGTCGAAGAATTTTGTATTTTCAAGGCATTCCAAGAAGTTCTTTTGCCTGCATTAACTGTTTGGAGTTTTTCTCTCCTGTATTTCGACAACATTTATTGAAGTTTTGTTTTCAAGAATGGATAGCTCATCTAGATGAAGAATTGGATCGAATTCAAAAGGAGAAGCTTTTGTGCAAAAAAGTATCCCAAGCAGAAGATTGAAAATTTTCAGCAACTCTTGTCGGAGCTTTCTGACCTCTACTTCAAATTCTATGGCAACTCAATGTTATTTCTCTTGCTTGATGGGAGTGGCCTTTTTTCAAAGCTGTCAAAGTCCTTTGGCTCCTATTTTGGCTTCATCACATGGTTCTTGGTTTTTTTAGTTTCACATTTAGTGATCTTCTATCAAGCGCCATCTTATTCTGTTTTGGGTTGTTTTTCTTTTTGCTCTACTTTTTTGGACAACTCTAGTCATGGATTTTATTTGGTTGTATTTACTTCATTTTACTTATTTTATTACACTGTATTTTGAGCATTAATCTCTTTTCATTTCTTCAATGAAAAGTCTTGTTTCTTTTTTTTAAAAAAAAAAAAAAGATTCAAAATAAGTATATATATATAATTAGGGAATGATTCTAGAGTTCCCCTGATTCTACTAAGTTCCAGCTAACACACCAAGAGATTCAAGGGCTCCTCTTACCACGATCCTCCTTTGATCTTTCTTCTCCATTGGATACTTCTCCCGTGCCCCAAATTCCCACCAAACTCTGGGTGAACTTCAACTCCATCTTACAATCAAATAATCCAAGCTCTTTCCCATTTGTACTTTAACTCCCACCCATTTTCTCTTCGATGTACTAGGTATGATCTATATAAACATATTTTTGTTAGAGACCATTCCCTAGAATCAAACAATTCTGACAACACTTTTGATGAAACCATATGGAGATATATACAACTAGGGAAAGATTAAAAAGTCTTATTACTCCCCAACTCCTCCGAACTACAAGCAAACACACCAAATGCATAGTTCCCTCTTCCTTTTTTAACAAGAAAACTAGAAAGATGAAAAGAGAGAAAAATGTTCAAGGATACAAATTTCCAACTAGAGTGAAAAGAACAAGCAACCAGACCAAAAAAGAAAATCCCCAAAAGTTATAATAGCCAATACAGTACTTAGGAGAACAATGCACCTAATTTCAGAAACAAACTTGTGAAACCAAAGTGCCGCTGAAGCTAAGAAAAAAACCCGACAAAATGTAAAATTGGCTTTGGTAAAAGTTCATGAGGATTGCTGCAAGTGAGGCTGCTGCTCCAACAAACTTAAAAGCCACTATGAGGAATATTGAGAAAACAAAAACACCAGGCCAAAGGACCTGCTACAAAGCTCAAAAAACTGAGAAAGATCCTCAATAATATCTGGAAAATCCTTTAAAACTTCCAAAGATAATGCGGTCTAGACTAAAGTTGGAGGAATTTCTCTCGAAGAAGGATGGGAAAAAAATCGCTTGGAACTTTGGGGGAGCCTACTATGTGCCAAATGTATACTTCCCTTTTCAAACTCCTATCCTAAATAGACACTAGAAACTGCACTTTTTATCCTAAGCCTTCAAGTGATGATCTTTGCCTGGCTCTGAGGCAACTTTTCATCAGATCCACTCAACAAACAGGCTCTTTTTCTCATATCACGGTCTCATCTTCAAGAGAGATGTCGAATACACATAACAGTCGAGGAATCTTTATCACACTTTGTTGCAAGTGCTGAAATTTTCTTGAATGAAGACTCGCGAATAATAACTTTCACCTGTTTTAAAAACTTTGCGTTTCCATTAAGCCTTGAGCCAACAATTATCACTCCATCCATATAAAAAGAAACGAGAACGTGGACCTACAAGTAGAGGAGCCATAGAAGCCCAAAATTTAACTTTTCAAATCCAAAGAATGATACAGAAACATCACTTGCAACCATCCATTTGAAGAGCCTAATCAAACTCCTAACCACCCTTTGAAGGATTATCTTAATAAAAAAAATAGAAGATGGATGGAGATACTAGATAGGAAAGCATTAGAGAGAATGAATCTGCCAATTGAAGGGAGCAAAGTGGTCTTATACCGGGAAATTTAGCTGTAAATTCTTTCTCCCGCCAGTTTCCAGAAATGAACCAGGACGGCCTTCCTCTAAAAGTCATTCCCAGGCTAAATAGAGGTCAGGTCTTCAATATACCCCCAATATCAAGTTTGATTTATTGAACAATCATTAACTGTTGTGCCAATGAAGGTGGATTTGGCAAAATTTACCTTGATATATATATATATATTATAAAATCAACAAATTTTATTGAGAAAGAATGAAAGAATACAAGGGCATACAAAAAAAACAAGCCCACAAAAGCAAATCCACTAGAGGTTCAGTACTTTAAGAAGATTATTGAGCTTGTTATAACCACGTTAGACATTAAAAAAAAAGTGTCATCAACAATTATAAGAGGGTTGTCCAAAGCCTTTCTTGAGAAGCACTCCCTGGTGTAAACCAGTCTTGAAGAAAATTCTTCAAAGGATTTTATTAAACTTTCAACCAAGAGTCTAGCCTGTATTTATAGGCAAAGGACCAAACAACCTAAATAACTAACTAATTAATAAAGATAATAAACAGAACCGGTGGACAAAACTGGTTGTGCACAATCAGACCAAAAATAATATATTGGAAGAGTTAATAAGCTATTCTAACTAATTAGATATATCACTCCCAATAAGAAATCCCTATCAACCATGTCCTGGGCTTTGCCAAAATTAATCTTGATAACTCCTCCCTTTCTTGTTCTCCTCACCTTATAGGCATCCATAATAGCCAAAAGGATGGAATTTAAAATTTGCCAATCAGAGACAAAGACCAAATCATTAGCCTCAATACTAGCGAGAGAAGGCTTTCTTCAATCTAGAAGCTAGCACACAATTGAATTAGTTTGTGGAGGAAACAGTGACAAGGCTAATAGGATGGAAGTCAGTAAACTTGGGGGCCTTGATTTTCTCTGGACTAAGAAGATATAGGTTTCAACACATAGTGAGGCAAGGAAGAAGGGAGAAAAAGAAGGATGAGCAAGCCATCCATTTCACCCTTGCATAACATCTTTTAAAATGTGATGATACCGATATGTACCTGATTGATAAGCTAAAGAAGTACAAAGTAGCTAGGAGACAAGGTAGATTCATTTAGCAAAACATTACAAGTAAGAACACAAGTAAAATATGTAAGAAATTATGCAGTCTAAAATATCAGCAGAATACTGGAGGGAAAAATATGCCAGCACATTCAGATCAGCCTTAACATGATAGAATCGCACTGATTTATAAACAACGTAGATAGTGACTACTAATTTATAAATGGGTAAAAATAGTTTTATCTCTAGGAAAAGTAGAATGCAGCCAAAGCAAGGATATCAATTTTCTTACCAATCGTAGATAATTATGATAGAGAGCGGTTATATTTTTTTCCCTCCACCTTCTGAGATCAAATAAGTTCATCCCAAATGCCCATGTGCATGCCTTATGGTCGAACTTTTCAGTAATCAATGGATCTGAGAAGTTGATAAACATATCCATCCGTAGAAAAGAAACTTCACTATCTAGACAAGTTTCAACAGCAGCATTTACTTTTCCCTTCATATCAAGGTGCCACAAACCAGATAAATCCTTTTGCACCACCACATCGTGATCAAGAAGTATGATCTTATCCAGTGAAGGGAAGATATTTGGTAGATAGAACCGAAGATAGTTGAGTTCAGAAGTAAACCTTGGGTCACTTGAATTTTGCATCTTCCATCCTAAATCATACTCAGTGGACAGCCATTTAAAGTGTTCCATGCTCAGGACCTCAATTGTGGCTTTTCCGGGAGGATTTAGTGAAAACCACATGGACATTGCTGGTAAGTTCAATGAATTGGTCACTAAATGGAAGACAATTTTCTCCGGCTCCTGCAAATTTAAAACAAGACAATTATACATATTTTCGAAGAATGAGCTGTCCCTAATACCCATTATAAAACTAAAAGAAGAGACAACATCCACAGGATATACAACCTGAGAATGCCCTCATACAAATCAAGAAATAACACGTTTTAAACTTTAAATTCTAATTAAGGTAAAAATAGTAAAGTTGATTGCAATGCTCAAAGGGGGAAAATCATGAGTATATACTACACTGGAAATAGTGGAATTAAAAATGGTAAAGTTGATTGCAATGCTCAAAGGGGAGAAATCATGAGTACATACCTTAGCACTTGAAATAGTGGAATTGACAACAACTGCACTAGCCAAAACATTGTCAGAGAAGACAGCATAATGATACAACTTAGAATCATGCAACTTTTGCTGTTCAAGCAGCTGCTTCTCCGGAGGTTGCAAAGCAAAGTATTCAGAAGTCAATCGCATTGATAGACAATGAAAGCCTTTAGGGGTGGTTCTTGCGGCAAGATTTAGAAGATAAGTAGTTTGTTTCTTTTGCATTCGAACTTGCTCTTCAGCATTTTCAGTCATAGCTCGAAGCTTTGAAGACATTGCCGAGCAGTCTGGGAAAGCATGGCCCGCTTTTACTAATGAAGACTCCATATTTTTCATTTTCTGCAAAGCACTATAAATTAAACAGATGTTCAGGTCAAGTTCCACGAGTTTAGATATCTCTTCTAATAAAAAGCTGGATATAATTTTCCGTACACTAACGTAGCTACTTGACATTAAGGTAACCTTTACCATTTTTCAATTTTTATTTTAAACTCTGCTAACAAAATGTGAAAAGTGGCAATGAAATTACTATTTACCTCTTTGGCAAAGCTGAATCCTCAGTAACTTCCTCAACTGCATGTTCCAACTCTTTGACTCGTTGTCTTAACTCTTTCATCAGATGAGCAGTACTACCTGGTGGGGCAAAACTTAGGTAGGCTTTTGCTCTTATCAGTTGATCTTTGATTTCCTTTACCTTATAATCTACAGATCTAGACTGGGCTATGTGTGCATTCTTATCACGCTTGGTAGCACTCCGATTATGTTGTGGATATTTTATCTCTATTTCCACGTCCCTCACTCCTCTCGACTGAGCATGAAGATTACTATCATGTCGTCCAGTTTCCTTAGAAGAATGCTTCTGCAATCAAAATTTAGAACCAGTGTGCAGGTGAACCAAATTATTTATTCGTTTCAGTTCATGTATGCTAGAGAATAAATCACTGTTGCAGAACATTTGTGAATCTAATGGTTCAGATGGGAACCAAAGAATTTTTTTAAAAAGAAAAAATAAAATAAAGCAAGTAGGTAATGAATGATGAAACCACTTATACTGAAATTCCAATGTTGAGAACCAAAATCAGTTCCAGGAATTGCGGTTAAATATTGCACATACTGATTAGTTCAAATCAAACAAAATAATATGCACGCATGTCCATGCTCGATAAATTCAAACTTGATGCTCATTATTTCTGTTGGTGTGATGTGATAAGACATTATTTTTTTGAGGAAACAGTAACCATTCATTGATATGATAAAATGGGATACAAAAGGTCCTATAAATGGAATAACTACAAAAAAGCACCTTCAAAGATAAGTGAGGGCACTGAGGCTATAATTACAAAAAGGAGGAGACTATTTGCTACGATTGATAGCTGAAAAGATGTTTATAGAAATCTAAAGATCACAAACTTAAATAAAACATGTCATCAGATGCATTAGCTTAAATAGATCTTTATGATAGAAATCATAAATATTCTGCATCAATATGTCAAAGCATACAATATATATATATATGTATATATATATATATATATACCATCTCCTTCTAATCACATAGTTCAAACATAATGTAAAAACAGGGGGAAAAAAAACAATATTGCAAGCAACCAAATTTATCATGGACAGTTTATTCATACAAAACAAGACTTTTAATTAAAAATAATGTTGGCTAGATGAGAAAGTGAACTTCAACCATCAACACATGCAAGCAACCAAATGTATGAGCATACTGAGAAACTGGAACTCAAAGGAAGACCACCTCCGACTTATTATGAGAGAGGTTTCCTAAAAAGTAAAATCTTTCATCAAAACTCCTATAAAGAAACATTACAACGAACTTCAACCAATCATCAACAGTTACGCTATTTGTATGTTAGTACCTGTAATCCTATATTAGTATACCTTCAAAAGGAAAACCAAAACAGGGTTCCAATAATCCATAAAGTACATTCATTGCTTTAAAAAGCGGTATATGTTAGAAGAGTAGCCTGTTCAAGAATAACAAATTTAATTTAAAAACAAGTAAAATTCATTTGCAACTTCTAAAATAAGATCATAAAGAAGAGTTGAATAGCCCAAACAATTATCCACATGCTCATCATTATCAAGAGTGTCAGGTGTCTAAAGAAATTGTTTTGCATTGAAGAATAAAATAAAATAAATGATATACGAAGCCAAAGAAGGCATTACACTCCTACTATAGCCAAAATCCAAACATATACATTTCAAATATCATTTGGAAGGAGATATTTCCATTAATAGTCCATATTGAAGAGAATCAAAAGCATTTGTATAACAGGGTACCTTTTCCCCACCATCCTCAAACCGTTTATCCTTCTGTTCATTGCTGGGTTTACTTCCTGAAGTCCAAATGGAAAAATCTCCGAATAAAGCAAAATAAATAAGAGAAGTGAGAACAACAGGGGAAAAATAAGACACAAACACACACACACACAAACATACCAAATTCAAGGGAGTTAATTCCTTCTCTAGATTGAAAATTTTTATCTTCAAAAACAATAGGTTTGGGTTCTTTCAAGCTCTCGCCCGCTTCCTTCATGCAAATGGCAGTAAAGATCAAATTCACTAACCATAAAGTCAAGAACATGCGAGAGATACCAAGGGAGCGGATGATTTAACTGATATATAAGGGTACCTGTTCAATTGAGTTAAGTGCTTCAACATCTCTCCGCTTCTGCAAAGAATAACATTACAAGAGGGAAAACAAAAAGAACTGCCTTGAATCTTCTTAAAACATTCATGTTAATCAAATTCCCTTCAGTCACTGATAAACATCACATACGATTGAGAACATCTCACAATAACAACTAAGCCTACGCCAAAGCAAAAAATCACTAAACATTTCTAACAATCGAATTCTCTCATTTCAGCAAATCACTCACCTCACAAACTAAAAAAGAAAAAAGAAAAAATCTAAATAAACAGCCATACCCTGCTGGATAAATCATCTATGAACTCTCTCCGCCCTGAATCAAAAGAACGAACCAAATCAATCAAACACAAGAAAATAATACATTAACTCCAAAACCAAAAGAAACCCTCGTCCTCTTACATTCAGTAGTAAACAAAAGAAAAAACAAAAAACAAACAACACAAAACGAACCAATAGAAGTGATGGTCTTGAGACGGTGAGAAACGAGAACCAAAGGAGCAAGAACAGAGAGAGAAAGCAGAGAGAGGATGAGAATCCTCTGGCATCGACGAAGAAGCTTCATCAACGCCACCTTATAACAGTGGATCCCGTGGCAAAATCCCTCAGAAAAACCATAAAAACAAAATTCAAACTGGTTGACGATGGAGGGAGAACTGAATCAACGGATTGCTTCAAGAATACGGAATATCAAAAAAGAAGAAGAAGAAGAAGAAGAAGAAGTGGGTTGGTCTAGGGTTTAGGGTAAAGCGTTATAATATTGCTCTTCTTCTTCTTGAATGGCAGGCCGATTGTAGAGAGAGAAAGAAAGAAGAAGAAGCTTGCTCGTCTCGGCCATGTTCTCGGCTGGTTCTGTATGTGAGTTTTCTGTGACAAGTTTTTCCTTTTTCTTTTTTCTTTTTTTTTTTTCTT
Organism: Benincasa hispida; assembly: GCF_027475165.1. Taxonomy (NCBI): domain Eukaryota; kingdom Viridiplantae; phylum Streptophyta; class Magnoliopsida; order Cucurbitales; family Cucurbitaceae; genus Benincasa; species Benincasa hispida. The sequence continues at coordinate 28,258,037 of NC_143486.1, forward strand.
TCGGTTATTTTTTTCGTAATAATTTAAAATTCTTAATTTTCTACTCTGTAGTGATGCGGAAAGTGGTGGCTTATATTTTTAAAATGAGGATTATCATAATAATAATCATATGATGACGATGACAATATTATTGTCCTTAAATATCAAAAGTAAAATTATCATCCTTGCTTACATTACCATTTCTTTTATAGATAAGAATCAATATAACAAAAAATCAAAATAACTATACGAGAATATCATGGGACATAATCAATGTAAACCACTTAGGATAAAGAACATAAAGAATTGAAGACTTCTGATCCTCCAAAATTTTACATGCAACATAGTAGTACGCTAACACATTCTAACTATGGCGACACATGAGAGGAAGAGGCTAACTCCGAGCTCACCCCCCTTACCCGAAGCTATTTGTTCTTTAAGCATAAACATTTAGAATTCAGATTAGGCTCTTTAAACTTAAGATTATTATTAATTTGAACATAGCTTAATTAGTTACAACATCTACTTTCGAATAGAAACCTCTTGTTTAACAAATCTACTCTAAACCATCATGGTTTGGCTTAAAGGGTGTGAATTTAATAAATGGTTTAGGAGAAATGGGTACAATTCATAATGATCACTTACTTAAGATTTAATATCCTTAGAATTTTCTGAATATTCAAATATCCAAATGTTGTAGGGTTAGATGAGTTTATCCTGTGAGATTAATCGAGATATGTGCAAATTGATCCAGACACTCACGAATATAAAACAACTTACTTTATTACACACACAAAAAAAAGGAAAAACAAACAAACCCAAATCCACCTTGGTTTCAATTTTCCACTTTTCTTGCCATGAATTTAATTTCCAAATTTTTATTATAATTCCTAGCTAAACTTTTCTAAAAGTATTTTTTATTATTACTACAACAATAAAATTCTACGAGAGATTTAAACATCTGACCTCATTCTATGTTACTCAAGTTAAGTTAAACTTATTTTTTACTAAACCTTTCAAAATATCTCATAATATCATTCTACGGTAACTATTTTATTATAACCACAATTTTTTAGATAAGAAATGTATTTTTTTAAAACAATAGAAAGAGAATGAATCGATTTCTAAATAAAACTTGTCACATTTGTGGATGTTTAGTCAAATATACCCTTATTATAAGGGCATCAAATTAAAGCATACATAAACATAAAAGTCCCAATCAAAAATTAAAATTTACTCAAACAATACTATAAAATAAAATAACCATAAAAGACAATTAATCTCTACATGTACTTCGATAACATTGTTAGGATGAAAACTAATTTAGTAGTTCAACCATGTTCAAGTTGTTGTGATTAAATAATTAACTAGAAAATAGTTCGATTGTGTAAAAATTTTAACAATTTTGAGATCGTTATATAACCTTTTTTGTTCATCGTTTCTTAAGCAATAAAATTTCAACCTCCAATTTTAAATATACTAGTATATGTGATTTCTATGTATACTTTTTTGGAAGAAAAATTTAGGTTTGAAAATATATTTGTTTTGTCAAAACCTCAATTTTCTTCTAATGCACATTTTCCCCTACAAATCTCTAACCAATTAATTCTTTTTCAAAACCTTTTTAATTCTAGAGCTCTCTCCATATCTAAAAAAAATTACTCTCTAAAATTTTCATCTCTATATATGTTTTTATATCTTTATATTATATCTATATTAAAAACTGCATATATAATTTTAATTTTCTTTCTATTATAACATACTTCTCTTCTCTCTAAATTTTCTTTTGCTAGAATTTTTTCCTCATTCATATGTATTTCTCTATATATTAGGTAAAGATGGAGTCTAATTTCAAAATCAATTAATAATAATAAAAAAAAGTAATCCACGACATATGTCTTATAAAAATTGTGAAGCATTTTTTATATTTTTAATGTGGGTTCACAATTCTTAGGTCAAATCTCAATTTTGAAAAGAATACTTAGTTTGTAATTGGTATTTATGGATTCTCTTGTCATATTAAATAGACATGAAATTGCATCTTGAAACCAATTGACAACGAGATAAATAACTCATGTATTTTATACCAATTGTGAGGGTTCTTTTATCGTATCGATGTGTAAAATATCTTTTACTTTACTCCATCTCTAATAGGGGTGTTCATGGGTTGGGTTAGGTTGGGATGAAAGACTTTTTAGACCCAATCCAATTGTTCGGATTGTAAATTTTTTCAACCTAAATAACCCTTATTAAAAAATGAACCCAACCCAATCCAACCATGAAATATTTGGGTTAATCCAACCATGAAATATTTGGATTGGATTGATTTGGGTTAATTGGGTAATTTATTTAAAATTTTGTTCTAAAAAGAAGCAAATGTAAAAATGTAAAAATCTAATTTAATTATTTTCATATATTGAATTAAGATTAACGACTCAATTTCAATTTATATAGTGAAAATTTTCTTTCTAAAGTGTAAAGAAACTACTTTTAAGAGTTGTTGAAAAATAAATTATTCAAAAAATATTGAAATTAAATAAAATTAAAATCAATATACGTATAAATAATTGTGTTATAAGTAATAAAAAAATATATTTTAAAGTTAATAATAAATTAGGGTTGGTTCGGGTTAGTTTGGGTTATATTAGGTGAACCCATGAACCAATCCAACCCACAAAATATTCATTTATTCGAACCCAACCCAACCCAAACCCAAATGAGTTGATAACCCAACCCAAACCGCACGGGTTGGGTTGGGTTGTTTGGTTATTTCGGGTCATCGGGTTACTCCTAATCAACTTTTCAATTGTTTAATTTTGAAAATAAGTAGATTTGAAAAAATTGAAATGTTAGGCAACCACTAGAAATAACTTTTAAAATACTTTTAAAGTGCATTTTAAACCGCTTTTATCAAAAGAGTTTAAATAAAAATAATTTATTTAAAAGACACATTTTTCTTTAGACCATAAAAATCATTATTTATTTAACTTTTTTTTCCCTCTAAAACTTATTTTCTTTCCCTTTAACTAATAATGTGAGTATAACAAACATTTTCTCTCTAAATATTTTTTATATATGTCGAAATTTACTTTGTTTAACTTTTCTCTAAAAAACAATTATCTTTATTTTTCTAAATTTCTATTTTTATGTCTCTACATAGTCATCTCTCAATAAAAATCTCTTTATCTTTCTGATTGACTTTTTCCTAAAAAAAAATAAATTAAGAACCTAACCAACCACCATTATCAAACAAATTTGATTTTCTTTCTTGAAAAAATAATAATTCTCAAATTCATAGTTTTTAATAAACATAAAAAATGCAGAAAGACAAAATTAAAAAAAATAAATGAAGAAAAAACTCAAATTTAATTCGCCACCCGTTAAAATATCATTTTCTAACCTCAAGATTATTATTTTATTTAGATCACTTGAACTAAAAAAAAACAAAAGGAGAAGGTAAATTAAATGAATTAAGAATGAAGAATTAATAAAAAAAGAAACAAATAAATTAAAATGGAGGATGTTGATTGCATGGTAACACTAACCAATGTGATTCCATAGGCCGGGGGAAGTGTCCAGCTGTCGTCAGGGATTCGGTACCGGTGGGGTCCACTCAAAATTCAACGGTTTTTTTTTAAGATTTATTTATTTATTATTATTATTTATTATTTTTTTAAAATTTTATTTGAGCATTAGACCAATGCACGTTGGCGAACGCCAGATGAGAAAATGGAAGGTAATTAATTGGGAAAAAGAATAAAGCATTTTCAGCATTAATTATGGGGAAATTATATTTTATATAATTATTTTTCTTTCTTTTAGTACTATATATATATATAAATGTAGTTGTTCACACGAGCTTTCCGAAGAAACGTATTTTGTATTTTGTAGAGTTCTGATGCGATGTGGTTCGATTTGTGTCTTGATCTCTAGTATTTCGTGAAGTAAAGGTTTTCTGTCTTGTATTATAGGAGTGTAAAGGTTTTCTGTCTTGTATTATAGGAGTGCAGCTTCTGAATTCTCCTAGGCTCCCTGAAGTGTAGAATTTCTCCTTTGGAATGAGAACTCTTCTATTTATAGAGCTCTCTAACGAGCCTCGTGGACTTGGGCCTGACCTTTGGGCCCTATCAATTGGATTTGAGTTTGACTTTTGGACCCTATCAATTGGATTTGGGTTTGACTTTTGGACCCTATCAATTGGACTTGGTCTGACCTTTGGGTCAAATTAATTGGATTTGAGTCCATTTTGGCGACGTTATCAGAATTTATCTTCAATTCCAATTTGGGACCCATGTCGACTCTTGTCTCAAAATGTGTTGATTTTGACATTTCGTCATTAATTTAATAAATGACGTGATGATCCGTGATTGGTCCGAAATTTCTCCTCCAACAAATGCCCATTTTCGAGATTTGTCCATAGATGTGGGTGGATAAATCTAAAAAAAGATAAAGATGCAAGTAATTCGATCTTGACTTTGATGCTCCGATTTAATTAAAATGTGGACTTAGTGACAAGTTTAACTAAAATTTGTAATAGAGAACTACCAAAATTTTAATTTAAGAAAAATTTCAACCTTTATCTCGGACTTGATCTGATTTAGAGAGATAAAACGTTGGAATTCTCAAACTTTTTTTTTTTTAAAAAAAAATTCAGGTTTCATCTCAAATTGATTTGATTTAGAGACGAAACTTAAAATTTTTTAATTTAAAATGAAATTCAAGTTTCATCCCTAATTTAATTTGATTTGGAGGTTAAAACTTAGAAATTTGGTTATAAAAAAGAAATTTGGGATATGGCCAATTTGGAGGTAAAACTTATAAATTTGGAATTAAAAATGAAATTCAAATTTCATCTCCAATTTAATTTGATTTGGGGATGAAAACTTAAAAATAATTTTGAATTTAAAAAAATGAAAATTCAAGTTTCATCTCCATTTTAATTTGATTTGGAGATGAAACTTAAAGTAATGAAAAATGTTAGGTACATGGCCAATAGTTTTAGAAAAAGGAAGGGAGGCAAAAATAATCAAGGATAAATGTTGGGGCTTAATTTTTTTTTTTTTTTTATCAATTAAAATCTAGATTTAACCAAACCTAAGATTGACTGGATTCAATGGAGTCCCTATAAATAGAGCTCAAAGCCTTCTGCAATGTAGAGGAAAAAAAAAAAAACTTCCCAATTTCTTTTTTTTTTCCGCCAAGCTGCACCGAGCCACCATCTAGAAGCTAGCCAATCTGCCCTGTTGAGCTGAGCAGCACGCGACAGCCGAGCCGAGCCGTGAGCCACAGCCCTCGAATTGTCCAGCCGCCGTCTGCGAGGTTCGTCCGCATGCCTCTCGTCGTTGTTGTCTACTGCCGCTCATTACTACCGTCTGTCGTTGCTCATTGCCAGCCGCCGCTCGCCTGGGCTCACTGATGTACGACGACCCTGGCTTCATTTGGGGGAGGTGGCCTTAGGCTTCCTCCCCACTTTTTTTTTTCTCTCTTTATTTTTTTTATTATTATTTTTTTGGGTTTCTTCTCTCTCTTTCTTTTTTTTCTTTATTTTTCAGTTTCTTCTCTATTTTTCTTTTTTCTTTTCTTTTCTTTCCTTTTTCTTTTCTTTTTTTTTCAGCAAAGTATTTTTGCTTTCTTTGTCTTTTCTGTTTTTTTGCAATACTTTTTTTTTAAAATTTTCTTCTTTTATTTTCTCTTTTTTTTTTCACAGGTTTTCTTTTCATAATTTTTTTGTTTTCTTTTTTATCTTCTTTTTTGTTTTAACTTTTTTTCTTTTATTACAAACTATATGTACATATATATTTTCTCTTTTTTTGTCTTTTTTTTTTTTTTCTGCAAAACTCTCTTTTCCCCTTTTTTGGCCCTTATTTTTTAAGCAAACAACATAAACAAAAATGTTTTCTTTTTTTTTCTTCTTCTTTTTTTTTTTTTTTTTTTTTTTTTTTTTTAATTTACTTTAGTTGCAACCATCATCATTCTCTTTTTTTTTCCCCTAACTTACTACTGACTTGCCCCCTCACTATTTTTTGTAGAAGTTAAAACTCAACTCAAGGGAGCACAAAAAGAACCATTTTTTTAATCTCACCGACCCGTCAATAATCTTAAAGGGTAGGTTTCTCCTTTCATAAGCTTTGTTTCGTAACAATTTTTTTTCTTTTTTTTGTTGTAAAAATGTTCGGCCACGTGACCGACTCTTTGGTATACATAGGGATGACCCCTACATGGTCTATCTATTGTATCCTTGTTCATGCTTCCTGATCGTCATGGGGAGAGGGGGGCGCAAAGGCTTACAACCCCCCATTCGATCACCCTAGGGACGATCCTAGAAAGGTCTACCTTGTAGTGCCATTTGTACAACTCGACCATCATGGGGGGATGGGGCGCAAAGACTTACAACTCTCCCATTCGATCACTCTAGGGATGATCCTGGAAAGATCTACCTTGTAGCGCGGTTCATGCATCCTGATCGTCATGGGGGAGCCCCACAAAGGCTTACAACTCCCCCATTCGATTACCCTAGGGATGACCTTGGGAAGGTCTACAACTTGCCACTCGTGCATCCTGATCGTCATTGGAGGGGGGGGGGGGGAAGAGAGGAGGGCACAAGGGCTTACAACTCCCCTATTTGATCACCCTAAGGATAATCTTGGAAAGGTCTACCTTGTAGTGCCGTTCGTACATCCTGATCATCAGGGGGGAAGAGGAGGCCCGCAAAGGCTTATAACTCCCCTATTCGATCACCCTAGGGACGATCCTAGAAGGGTCTACTACGGTTCCCCCATCCCCCTTCTTTTTTAGTAAATTGTCACAGAGAATGATTTTTTTTTTAATCTCTGAACCCTATGGTTGATGCTCATCCCCCTATGACATTTTTTTGTAAAACAATTGTTCACTTCACTAAGCACGTTTCATCTGATGAGAGACACCTCGTGATTCTTAAAGATCAGAGTCAACCCATAAAGGAAGGACTTAGCTTTCTTGTGGCAAAGTCATTAATCGGTCCTTTCGTTGATCATTGGCCAAGTCTAAACGACAACATGATCCTTTCCAAATTATTGATGAAAGTGCCCTTGACCTTGAGAGAGCTTGCATGGATCCTGCGATCTTCTATTCATAAGAAGACCCCCTAATCTAGATCGAGTGCTAACTCTCGAACGTCGTATAATTGAGGGCCAAGTTCGTTGGAATGCCATGACAAAAGTCCCTGGAGAATTCGACTTTGTTGATTGTTATTGGGAGTGGCTCGAAGTTGTAGTTGGTCAAAACGAGCGATTCCTTCTTTACATTAGTTTGTTTGGCGTAATGACGGCCTCCTTATACACATATGATCGCAATGGTGACATAGTTCGATCTTTGTGAAGTCTGGTGCCCTTCAATCAACACTCTTCATATTGTGGCGGGCGAAGCATCAATTTCTTTATGGGATCTCTGGTTGCTCGAGGCCTTCCGATCAAAGGAAGATTTTATGAGGAAGTGGTTCATTCCCTCAAAGAGCTAACCGGTTACCACGACAAAGAGAAGTACTTGCCGAATGTTGGGTTTTATGTCCTAAAACTCGCAGTTTGTAAAATGTTAAACATTTTCTATAGTCAATAAACTTATTATTGATTTTATATAAATTGTATACATGAAAGTCTAAATCCAATAAACTAAGACCCATGACTATTATATGAATATTTGAACTTTATGTGGAGACATAAGAGTGGATCAAGTTCGAGTAAATAGTCAAAATGATCTATAGTATATGAATAAGGTTGGGTACCTTATTCTGGTAATACTATTTGATGCAGCCTACTAGGTAGTTGTTACAAAGAGTTGTAAAGTGCTACATACGAAGTGATCCTAATTCGTACATATTATGACATGAGGAATGGAGGCGTTCTATGCAATGAGTTTGCATAAGATCGAACCAAGAAATAAGTCACTCTTACTTTATAACGTTGTTTATTGTATAAGACTGATTATTTCACTTAGATGACCTAGGTAACTCGATCTTAATCCTGAGCTAACTATGAACTCCTGTTTATTTTGAATTATCCTTAGATTTTCATAGGTGAGGATTGGCTCAACAACGACGGCTCAATAAGCCTTCCATTTCAAGGGTAAGACTGAATAGATAGCTGGGGACATAAGGTGAAAGATGAAATTCACACCTACCCGATTTAGGGATAGGAGTAAGGTTGTTCTCTCAAGTACTAAATCCAGGTCTTAAACAAGGGGCCCCACCATCTCACTAGGCTGAGAGAGTTTTGGTTTAATGATTGGATCACAAACCAGTTGTTCATTAGAGGATCAGTAGGAACTTGAGGAACAAGAAGTAATCTCGAGGGTAAAAAAGATATTTGATCTAGCCGTTTTTACGAACAACCTATGAAAGGTTGACTTACTAATTATGGTTAAATCATGTGGACATATTATATCTACAGTGATGGGAGTGCAACTATGGGCTTTAGTGGAGTGACCCATTAGTTAACGAATGAGGTTAAATTTGGTCTAATGAGTTTAGCCAATTAATCTCGGATCGTTGGAGCTCATGATCTATAGGTCCGTGAGGTCCCCCTACTAGTTCGTAAATGGATTAGCTCTAGAGTAGCATGATAAGTTAATTTGAAACATTCAAATTAGAATTAAGGGAATTAGTAATTACATGAGATATAATTATGTGTTTAATTTTAGAATTAAACGGAATAGGAGAATCTATATTTAAATATGATTTAAATATATGAAGATGGTATGTGTAAAAATTAATTTAATATTTGATATTAAATTAATTAGTATTATTTAAAAATTAATTTTATTAAATTAATAAAATTTTCAGTTTTAAAATCAAAATTGATTTTGAAATTGGTTTTGATGGAAATTGAAAAGTTGGTAACATGCACAAATGGAAAAACAAGTTTTTCCATTATCCATCTTCTACTTGCTCACACAAACACCATTTTCCTCCTCTTTATTTACTCCAAGCATGAGCTACAACCTATGCAACTATCTTCCTTGCATGATGGTCTGCATAAGCGATTGTGTAGCAGCGCGAGCTAAGCGATGCGTTGAAGTTCTATGAAATGGAACTAAGCGATCGTGTAACTACGGAGCTAAACGATGTGATGAAGTTCTATGCGATAGAACTAAGCGATTGTGTAGCGGCACGAGCTAAACTATGCGTTGAAGTTCTATGCGATGGAGCTAAGCGATTGTCTAGCTGCGATGCTAAGCGATGCGTTGAAGTTCTATGCAATGGAACTAAGCGATCGTATAACTGCGGCACTGTTCGATGCGATGAAGTTCTATGCGATAGAGTGGAGTGATCGTGTAATTCTACCTGAGAGCTAAACGATTGCACTATGTGATAGACAACAGACACTAAGCGATCGTGTACCTCTGCCCAACACAAGGCGATGGTGTTAGACGATGGCCTTCAGTGTTACACGATCGGCCTTAGCAACATTTTGAGTTTAGACCGAGAGCAGCTGGTTCAATCGGTTTTCTCGAGGTCTAATCCAGTTCAGCCTCAAAGGGTTTTTGACTAGTCTGGTTCAGACTTATCCAGTCCAATTCAAGATGCTTGGGTTCGGTTTGGAGCAATTCGAGCGGTTCAAAGACGGTTTTGAAGCTGTTTGTAATAGTTAGCCTTCTGTTTGCTTGTTTATGCCAAAACTAAAACTATATCAGTATGTGTTTAATTATTTATGCATTTGATGTATGTTATAATTAAATAAATCTTGTATGTGTATACAGTATGCCACTTAGATTTAAAGTCTCACCATAGGAAGCATGTTACATGCATTGAAAGTATGTTATAATTTGTTATAATATATAGTATGCATGTTAGGGTTTCTTGTATTTAATATAAGTGTTATATTAAATATTGAATGCCTTTGTGTATGTTATGGATGTTTAGTATGTCTAAAGTTTTATAAGTTGTTATAAAATTGGGTTAGACATTTAAAATTCATAAAGAACAGCTACATGCTCACGTAGGTTGACCACTTGTTTTAATAGTTAAAACTTATAAATTTTGGTTACAAACTCATATCAGTTCATAAACCCGTCTAAGGTTGGGGGTACTTAAGTTGATGGTTTACGGAACACCTCCTACTTGGGGATTATGACCGAGAGATTGAGCGTTGGTAACGGGTTTTATGAGCATACGTGAGCGATGTAAGGTAATAAAATGGTTTATCACCTAGACATCGTAGGTTAAAATCCAACTATAAGCGTTATACTTGGATAAACCACATAGACTTAGGGTTGTTTTTATTAGCCGGAAAAAAACCTAAGTATAAGACTACCCAATTAATAGAACACTTTAATGGCAGTTTAATAACTTCTATATGATAAAGTTATTAAAACACTTCAGTGGGAGATTAATAACATATACGATATGTTATTTTTAGCTCTCACGTCTCTATTCACAATCGAGATTTAAGCGGTACTTCGTGTTACCTTGGGAGTGACCTCCATACGAAAAGTATTTTTTAGCTTAAATCTAGATTGCGGTGAATAAGGGAAAGTTATTCAAACATAAATCAATTATTTGATATATAGATTTCAACTGCCACGTCTCCACATAGTTTACACCGTGAGATTCATATGACGCTTTGTGTCACCCTGGGAGTGACCTCCATACGAGAAGTGTTTGCATGAGTCAATAACAAGGTAAACAGAGGAAGTTGTTTATAGTAAGTGGGTGAAGGATATGTGTCAATATATCCTACGGTCTCTTCGTTAGTTTGGACCATAAGATTCCTATGTTGCACCTGCTGGTTTGCTTTAGGCGGCTCTTGCTAGTCGTTTAACAACGACTATCCCCTCGGAAGGTTGTAACATAGGATTTGGAACAACTCAAACTCCAGAAATGGATAAGATTTCTTAGATCCATTCCCAACCTTGACTCTCCATTTCGGTAGCATATTTGGGGCCGATCTTCGACGTCTGAAAACGGAGGGTTACACTTATAGAATTATTAAGAGTGTTAGTAATTTTTGACCGAAAACGGTAACTAAACGATTATAGGAATAAGAGTTATTCTGGAGATAGTGTTTGGTCAAATTGTTTGCTTTAGTGAAGGAGTATCTGACTACCCCTCGGTAGCACTTATTCTGACTCACTAAAGTACCATTGCAAATAAATAATGATTATGGGTACATTATTACTTTTTGCTAAAACCTGATTTTGGATTTAGTTACAATTTGCTAATTAGAATTTGTTTAAATTTTATCAGCATGTTGAATTCTTTTAGAATACTCACTTCCGAATTAAATAACAGTAAAATCAAATCAACAAACAAATTACTAGCAGTTGATTACACCAAAAGAGTTTTAACAGAGGATTGTCCTCTATCTCTCAACTCATCTTAAATTTTGAATTGTATAGATAAGAATGTAGAATTCGAACAACAAGATAAATATGATTTACTTGTTATCGAAGCATGTTTAGTGGAAAATGATAAAATCTGGATAATTGATTCAAGTGCCGCTAATCATGTTTGTACTATCTCACAGGAAACAAGTTCCTAGAGACAATTGACAGAAGGTGAAAAAATCTTTAAGGTAGGGACCATGGAGGTTGTTTCAGCTAAAGCAGTGGGAGATATGAAGTTATTTATAGGAGATAAGTACATTTATCTGAAAAACGTGAATTACTTTCCTTCTATGATAAAGAATCTAATATCTATCTCTTGTTTGATAGAACAAAATTATAAAGTTTATTTCGAAAATGATAAAGTGTACGTCAATACAAAAAGTAAACAGATTTGCTCTGCAAAATTAGAAAATAACTTGTATATGTTAAAACCAACTGAGGTTAAAGTCGTATTGAACATAGAGATTTTAAAAACTACCGAGACTCATAAGAAAAGGAAAATTTCTCTAAATGCCTATCTTTGGCAGTTGAGACTGAGTCACATAAATCTCAACAGGATTGAGAGATTGGTTAAGAACGGCCATCTAAATAAGTTAGAAGATAGTTCATTACTACCTTGTAAGTCCTGTCTCGAGGGTAAAATGAAAAAAAAGATCTTTTTCTGGAAAAGGTCTTAGAGCCAAAGAACCCTTAGAGCTGATACATTTAGACCTTTGTGGGCCTCTAAATATTAGAGTGAGAGGAAGGTATGTATATTTCATCAGCTTTATAGATTATTATTCTAACTATGGACATATTTACCTAATGCACCAAAAGTCTGAAACTTTTGAAAAGTTCAAAGAGTATAAGGCTGAGGTTGAAAATCAATTAGGTAAAAAGATTAAAGCACTTCGATCAGATCGAGGTGGTGAGTATATGGACTCAGAATTCCAGAACTATTTGATAACACATGGACTCCAGTCTCAACTCATAGACCCTGGTACACCTTAGCAAAACGGTGTGGCAGAAAGGAGAAACAAAACCTTGTTGGACATAATTCGTTCCATGATGAGTTACGCTCAATTACCTTTATAGGGACATGCACTAGAAACTGCAGTGTATATTTTGAACATAGTTCCCTCGAAAAGTGTTTCTAAAATACCTTACGAGCTTTGAGAGGATGAAAAGGAAATTTACGTCACTTCAGAATTTGGGGTTGCCTAACACATATGTTGGTGCAAAATTCCAAAAAGTTGGAACGCCGTTCAAAAGTATGCCTATTTGTAGGCTACCCCAAAGAAACAAAAGGTGGTTTCTTTTATGATCCTCAGGAAGACAAGGTATTTGTATCGACAAATGAAACCTTCCTAGAGGAAGACCATATGAAGAATCATCAACCTCATAGTAAGCTAGTAATAGAAGAAATGTCCAGATAAACGACAAATGTATCAACAATCAACAAGAGTTATTGATAGAGCAGGTCCATCAACAAGAGTTGTTGATGAAACTGGGACTTCATATCTTTCTCAAGAGTTGAGAATGCCTCGTCATAGTGGGAGGGTTATGCAACAGCCTGACCGGTATATGGGTTTGACTGAAGCTCAAGTCATCATACCAGATGATGGTTTAGAGGATTCATTGTCTTTTAACCAAGTAATGAATGATGTGGATAAAGACCAATGGATTAAAGCCATGGACCTTGAAATGGAATCTATGTATTTCAATTCTGTCTAGGATCTTGTAGATCAACCTGAAGGGGTAAAACCCATCGGTTGCAAATGGATCTATAAGAGAAAACGAGACCAAGCCAGTAAGGTACAGACCTACAAAGCAAGACTTGTGACAAAAGGGTTTACCCAAAGAGAGAGGGTAGACTATGAAGAAACTTTCTCTCCAATTGCCATGATAAAGTCAATTAGAATACTCTTGTCATAACTTTATTTTATGATTATGAAATATGGCAAATGGATGTCAAGATAGCTTTTCTGAATGGCTATTTTGAAGAGAGTATCTATATGTCTCAACCAGAAAGGTTTATATGGCAAGATCAAGAGCAAAAGGTTTTCAAACTTAATCGATCCATTTATGGGTTGAAAAAAGCTTCTAGATCCTGGAATATGAGATTTGACATTGTGATTAAATCTTATGGCTTTGAACAAAATGTTGACGAACCTTGTGTATACAAGAAAATTGTTAACAAAACTGTTGCTTTTCTGGTGTTGTATGTTGATGATATTCTACTCATTGGGAATGAGGTAGAATTTCTAGTTGACGTTAAGAGATCACTAGCTTCGCAATTCCAAATGAAAGATTTTGGAGAAGTACAATATGTTCTTGGAATCAAAATAGTTCGGAATCGTAAGATCAGAACATTAGCATTATCTCAAGCATTTTATATAGATAAGATGTTGTCTAAGTATAAAATGCAAAATTCCAAGAAAAGATTATTATCTTTCAGATATGGAATTCATATATCTAAGGAACAAAGTCCTAAGATACCTCAAGGGATTGAGGAGATGAATCGAATTCCATATGCATTAGTAGTAGGGAGTTTAATGTATGTAATGTTGTGTACTCGCCTCGATATATGCCATGTCATAGGAATAGTCAGCAGATTTCAGTCCAATCCTAGATATGATCATTGAACCGCTGTTAAAAACATTCTCAAGTATCTTAAGAGAACGAGATATTATATGCTTGTGTATGGTGCTAAGGATCTGATCCTTACTAGATACACTGATTCTGACTTCCAGACCGATATTGATTCTAGGAAATCAACTTCGGGATCAGTATTCACTCTGAATGGAGGAGCAGTAGTGTCGAGAAGCATCAAGCAGAGTTATATTGTAGACTCCACAATGGAAGCTGAGTATGTAGCTGCAAGTGAAATAGCAAAAGAAGTAGTATGGCTCAGAAATTTCCTGACAGATCTGGAAGCAGTTCCTAATACGCACATGCCTATCACTCTCTGTTGTGACAACAGTGGAGCAGTTACAAATTCAATGGAACCACGAAGCCATAAAAGAGGAAAGCATATCGAGTAGAAGTACCATCTCATCAGAGAGATTGTAAACAGAGGAGACATAATTGTCACCCAGATTGCTTCATAAAACAACTTAGCTGATCCGTTTACAAAGGCCCTCTCCGCTAAAGTGTTCGAGAGTCACCTAGTAGACTAGGTCTACGAGTTTTGTATCATGAGGGCAAGTGGGAGAATTTATGGGTATTGTAATGCCCTAGTTTATTATATTTGTACATTTTATTCTCTCCATGTAAACTCAACATTGTATATATTTTGTATATATTGATCCACTGGAATTTTAGACCAAGTGGGTGTATTGTTGAGTTTTATGTCCTAAAACTTGCAGTTTGTAAAATGTTAAACATTTTCTATAGTCAATAAACTTATTATTGATTTTATATAAATTGTATACATGAAAGTCTAAATCCAATAAACTAAGACCCATGACTATTATATGAGTACTTGAATTTTATATGGAGACATAAGAGTGGATCAGGTTCGAGTAAATAGTCAAAATGATCTATAGTATATGAATAAGGTTGGGTACCTTATTTTGGTAACACTATTGGATGTGGCCTACTATGTAGTTGTTACAAAGAGTTGTAAAGTGCTACATACGAATTGATCCTAATTCGTACATATTATGACATGAGAAGTGGGGGCATCCTATGCAATGAGTTTACATAAGATCGAACCAAGAAATAAGTCACTTTTACTTTATAACGCTGTTTACTGTATAAGACTGACTATTTCACTTAGATGACCTAGGTAACTCGATCTTAATCCTGAGCTAACTATAAACTCCTATTTATTTAGGATTATCCTTAGATTTGAGATATAATTACGTGTTTAACTCTAGAATAGCTTGTAAATAGATTAGCTCTAGAATAGTATGATAAGTTAATTTGAAACGTTCAAATTAGAATTAAGTGAATTAGTAATTATATGAGATATAATTACGTGTTTAACAGAATAAGAGAATCTATATTTAAATATGATTTGAATATATAAAGATGGATATGTGTAAAAATTAATTTAATATTTGATATTAAATTAATTAGTATTATTTAAAAATTAATTTTATTAAATTAATAAAATTTTCAGTTTTAAAATCAAAATTGATTTTGAAATAGGTTTTGATGGAAATTGAAAAGTTGGTAACATGCACAAATGGAAAAACAAGTTTTTCCATTATCCATCTTCTACTTGCTCACACAAACACCATTTTCCTCCTCTTCATTTACTTCAAGCATGAGCTGCAACCCATGCAACTATCTTTCTTGCTGATGGTCTGCAATATATTGAAGAGATTGGAGTGATTTTGCGATAGGCAATCGATAGAATTTTAGTTGAAAATTCGTGGTGAAGAAGGTATTCTTCAACTAGATTGCTACTATGAGCATTTCTCAAAAATCCCTTGTTTCAAGCTTGTTTTGAGTCCCACAACTCAATCTAGAGCACCAAGAGAATAGTGGGGAAGATTTTGAGGTGGTCTGCAACAAGATTTGGAGAAGTTTGCAGCTAGAGATTGAACCTTGAAGAAGTTCTACAAAGGTATGTCTTGAAACTCACTTATTTCTGCAAGAGCATGCTTTATATTTTGCCAAAATTAATGAATTAGAGTTCTTAATGATCTTTGTTGCTTCCGCTGCTGCTGATACAATCCCACACCAAAAACATGTGAACACCTTTTTCAGGCATATTTTTCGATAGTGTGCTCGTAGAGAGAAAATCGCATGACTCCCTCGAAGCATGACTCCTTAGTGTCTATCAGCTTCTGGATCTCTTTTCGGTTCTTGAGGGCTTGTAAATATGACAAGCTAATTACATAGAAGCAAAAGAAAGCCTCTCGTTCCCAGTCCACGCAAAATCCTAACGGTACGCATATCGCGTTTCGAGATTGGTCGAGCAGGGAAAACATGTTATTCGCAGAGCTGGAGGTATGAGATAAGTTGAAGGACAAACCTATCTGGCCGCCTTTCTATCCTACTGGTTATGTATTTTTGAATTTCCTCAGAAGGGACGTTACCTTCTCCTTGGGGTCTTTAGAATGGCTAGTTCGATGGCTAATGGGATTGTTTACAGTCTCACCGTTTCGATCTTGGCCAATATCTACTATGGTCTAGGGATGATAACAGAGGCTTCAAACCTAATTGGTCATATGGACTTTCACTTCCCTATGCGTTATGTCCATGACTGGCTGGCCCATTACTTCAAGACACATTACCCCGTCCTTGCAGCTGTTCGGGATCCCAAGATGGCCAACTTTTCTGGCGAAGGTGGCGCAATTTACTTTGACGAGTACGAAGCACGAGAGCTGATCCACAATGGCGCCAGTATTCAATGGCACGCGAGCATTCAGAACAGGAGCAGGCATGAGCCTCTGATTGATGATAGAGATCTATATTTTCTGAAGTTCAGTTATTTCTCCAGCGTGCGATCAAGCTATTTATCCTCCTAATGTGGGAATGTCTGAACTATAGAGTCGTGTAGTCCCTTTTGCTTCGGGCGACAGTTTGGCTTCCATCAGGACATTCTGAATGATATAGGGGGAATACCACCCGCCCCTATGCCGAAGAATGTTTTACATTACTGAAGAATATGCACAAGACACAAGTCCTTGTCTCAAGTATTCCTTTCGATTCGTACATTGGATCCTCACACCCATGTTACTCCACGGTTTAAGGATTGATGGTTAACAAAGCACGAGAACTACTTCGAAGAGAATTGTCATCTGTTAGTAACCAGTGCTATTCTTCCCCCAGCGCCACTCAGACTACCCAAAGGTACGACCATGGAGGTAAGCAACTTCACCTGACTGAGGAGGCGGCATCGATCACACAAAAAGACACTTCCAAACCGATTGAGGAGGATAGTCATAGTAGTACCGACGACCGTCATTGGAAACGTCCTTCCAAAAAGCACAGGGCATCGGATATCGATTTTCTTAAGAGAGTTCAGAATGATCTGGTGGCACCTAACACTCTCAACCTACTGATACGTCGTCTCTCTCTCTGTTTTTTTTTTTTTTTAAAAAAATTCCTCTCATCTCATCTTTTTTACTATATGGTTTACATTTAGTCTTCTCTTTTTGTAGTCACCCTTGAACCTCTCTCTTTAAGGACTTGAGGTGTCGCAAAGTGAAGAATCTTTGGTAGGCCCTTTTGTCGTTGACTTAGCCATTAAGGGAGTTGGTACTTTTGAAGTGCTGCCAGTGGATCCCATGCCAAGGTCCTATCTAGTTCGTGCTATCCCTGGTGACATCCCTCATGTCAAGGAGGCGGTGGTCATTGAGAATATCGAGGCTTCAGATTCTGTAACCAAGGAAAATAGTTGCCCCTTAGTGCCTGCAACAGTAAGGGTTCTCCATCGCGGAGAAGCGTCGAGGGTTTTAGCAAGTTCAAATGATTGTGAGCTCCTGAGGCGAGTAAATAGGGCAACACCCCTGGCCGTTCCTGAGGTTTTCAAGTTCTATGCTGCCAATGTGGTTTCTGACGTTCGACGCCATGCAACTTTAGCCATGTGGGAGACTATTCACAAGAAGATCATGCTTACTTCTTTCGAGAAGGTCATCTGTTTGGAGAAAGAAACTCATGAGATATTCCGAGCCATTTTCGAATTTTTTGGTGCCAACCTCCCTCCTCTCAGAAAACTTGTAGATGAGTATTTTTGAAACTTGGAGAAGTATAATCAGTTTCAGCTATCCTTTTCCTCTCAATTAATCAGACAAGTAAGAAGCAACGTTTGGAGGAGGCTAAGCTTGATATGGAGAAAATACTATACGATGAGAGTAGTGCTTTTTCTAAAAGAAAAGCTTTACTTGAACGCGACTCTCGAGCCTTACAAGAAGAGAAGGAACTATTAGCCAGTTTGGAGGCCATCAGGGACGAACGGGTCGAAATATCACGGCTAATTTCTAAAAGAAAAGGCCTTTTGACTCGGCATAAGCTTGAGGCCTCGGAGATGCGAAGGGCGATAAATGAGATCGAGACCACCCCAGTTCTTTCTGATAAAGATGTCAAAGCTTTGAATGTCCTACGTTAGGTGTTAAAAGCCATGCAGCAGGAGCTGGGGAACTACCATTGGGTACCTTGACTTGATGTAGCTTGTCTTATTGTATTAGGCGTACATCAGTAGGCAGTGGCCTAGGAGTTTTTTTTTTTTTTTTTTTCTTTTTTTCTTGTATCTCTCTTTTAGTTACTAGATTCAACTATTGTAGTGCTGAAATCTATTATATGGAAGTTTATTTTATTTCCTCAGTGATGTTCTCTGACGCCTTGTAGCCTTCTTTAAGTATCTGCTTCTTTTATTTGTTTCTTTATCTATTTATTTATTTTTTTACACTGGACACATGTACATACACATATATATTTTTTGATCACGTTACTGAACTTAAATTTCTTTAAGCTGCCTACGTACCCCTTATAATGACGGGGATCAAGTCATAACGTAGTTCATACAATTTTTTTTTTTTTTTTTTTTTTTTTTTTTTTTACGTTTGTCAAGCGTAAAACTTCTTGAGAAACTTGTCATTGATTGGGCCGATTCTTAGTCCATCTTGATCAACTATCTTGTATGCTCCACTTATGTAGACTTCTTTGACGACGTAGGGCCCATCCCATTTAGGTGTAAACTTATTCCCCATATGTCTTGTCGTGATAATTGGTCTTCTTACGTCAAGCAATAGATCACCAACTTGTAACGATCGAGGCTTTACATGTTTATCGAAGGCTTTAGACATTCATGCTTGGTAACATTCCAACACTTGTTAATCTTCTAATCGTATTTCATCCAGTGCTTCCAACTCTTGGAGACGTAGTTTAGCATTGTCCTTTGTAGTCAACCCCTCTATCACTACCATTCTTAGCGATGGAATTTCTCTTTCCAAAGGAAGGAAAACTTCTACCATATAAACGAGAGAGTATGGGGTGACTTCTGTAGGGGTACGGTGAGTGGTGCGATAAGCCCACAACGCTTTACCGATCTTTTCCTGCCAATCTCTCTTCGACTTGGAGACAATTTTCTTCAGCAGGTTGGATAATGTCTTTTTGAATGCCTCTGCCAACCCATTTGCGGCGGCGTTATACATGGACAACTTGTATTGCTTGAATTTGAATTTTTTGCATAACCTGTCCATTAAGCTGTTGGAGAATTGTCTCCCATTATCTATCACGATTTGATGGGGAATATCGTACCGATAAATGAATGAGTGCGGATAAAGTCCACCACATTTTCTTTCTTAGCTTCCCTTAAAGCGACATCCTCAGCCCATCTTGAAAAGTAATCAGTGGCTGCAAGGATGTATGAGTGCCCTGCTGATGACTTAGATGTTATAGGACTGACCAGATCGAGCCCCCATGCTTCGAAAGGCCACGAGGCTATAGTCGGATGCAGAGGCTCGGGCGGTTGATGATGAAATTCGTATGATATTGACAGGCTTCGCACCTCTTTGCATATTTCATCGAGTCCTAGATCATCCCCGGCCAATAGTAACTCATTCTTTTCCGCTGGAATTGTAACTTTGGTCCAACTTGATACGCGCCGCATACGCCTGAGTGTGCTTCCTCTAAAGTCTTTGCTGACTCCTCTTTACCGAGGCATCGAAGGAAGAGTCCTTCAAGGGATCGACGGTATAAGACCCCTTTGTAGTAAATGAAATGCGTGGCCTTCCTTCGAACCTCGATTTTACAGTGGGGGTCGTCTGGAAGCCTTTTATGCTAAAGGTAATCTATGATGGGCTATCACTAGTCTTCCTCATCGGTTAGGTAGATTGATATCGCATTCATTTCCTCACATGCAGTTCAGACCGGAGGTATAATCCATCTCCGACAAAGCGATATATTATGGGGCAAATTATCTAAGACCGTTAAGAACGTAGCTAGGTTTGCTAAGATGTCTGCTTTCTTATTTTCTGTCCTCGGGACAAGCTCCAACGTCACGCTTTCGAATTTTTCCATCAACTGGCGAGCATAAGTGAAGTAAGTGTTGGGCTTTATGTCCTAAAACTCGCAGTTTGTAGAATGATAAACATTTTCTATAATCAATATACTTAGTATTGATTGCATAAATTGTATGAAAGTCTAAATCCAATAAACTAAGACCCATGATTATTGTATGAGTACTTGAACTTTATGTAGAGACATAAGAGTGGATCAGGTTCGAGTAAATAGTCAAAATGATCTATAATATATGAATAAGGCTGGGCACCTTATTCTGGTAACACTATTAGATGCGACCTACTCTGTAATTGTTACAAAGAGTTGTAAAATGCTATATACGAAGTGATCCTAATTCGTACATATATGACATGAGGTGTGGGGCATTCTATGCAATGAATTTGTATAAGATCAGGACCAAGAAATAAATCACTCTTACCTTATAATGCTGTTTACTGTTTAAGACTAACTATTTCACCTAGATGGCCTAGGTAGCTCGATCTTAATCTTGAGCTAACTATGAACTCCTATCTATTCGGGATTGCCCTTAGATTTGCATAGGTGAGGGTTGACTCAACAACGCCGACTCAACAAGACTCCCATTTTAAGGGTAAGACCGGATAGATAGTTAGGGACATAGGGTGCAAGACAGAGTTCACGCCTACCCGATTTAGGGATAGAAGAAAGGTTGTTTTCTCAAGTACTGAATCTAGGTCTTGAACAAGGGGCCCCATCCTCTCACTGGATTGAGAGAGTTTGGTAGTGATTGGATCATAAACTAATTGTTCATTAGAGGATCAGTAGGGACTTGAGGAATAAGATGTAATCTCGGGAGTAAAACAGATATTTAACCCAACCGTTATTATGAACAACTTGTGAAGGGTCGACTTGCTGATTATGGTTAAATCATTTGGACATAATATATCTACAGTGAGGGGAGTGCAACTATGGGCTTTAGTGGAGTGACTCATTAGTTAACGAATGAGGATTAATCTAGTATAATGAGTTTAGCCAATTGATCTCGGATCGTTGGAACCCATGATTTGTAGTTCCGTGAGGTCCTCCTACTAGCTCATAATGGACTAGCTCTAGAATAGCGTGATAAGTTAATTTGAAACGTTCAAATTAGAATTAAAGAAATTAGTAATTATATGAGATATAATTACGTGTTTAATTTGAGAACTAAACGGAATAGGAGAATTTATATATATTTAAATATGATTTAAATATATAAAGATGGATTTGTGTTAAAATTAATTTAATATTTGATATTAAATTAATTAATCTTTATTTAATAATTAAACTTTTCAGTTTTAAAATCAAAATAGATTTTATAAAATCATTTTTGATTTTATGATAAAATTGAAAATTTAGAAAAAATAAAACACAAAATGGAAAAGCTTGATTTTTCATTATCCATCTCTTTACTTGCTCACACAAAAAGCATTCAACTTTGCCTTGTCTTCTCTAAGCATGAGCTACAACTCATGCAACTCTCTCCTTTTTATGTTGATCTGCAATATAATGAAGAGATTGGAGTGAAATTCGGTCATGCAATCTATAGAGAATTTTAGAGAAAATTCGAGTTGAAGAAAGGGTTTTTCATCAAGATTGCTGCTGTGAGCTTTTCTTTTTCATCCCTTGATTCAAGCTTGTTTTGAGTCCCACAACTCAATCTAGAGCACCAAGAGAATAGTGGAGAAGATCTTGAGGTGCTCTGCAACAAGATTCGGAGAAGATAGTAGCTGGAGAAAGAGCTTATAAGAATTCTACAAGAGGTATGTCTTGAAACTCACTTTTTTTCTGCAAGAGCATGCTTTATATTTTGTCAAAATTAGTGAATTAGAGTGATTAGATGATCCTTGTGCTTCTGTTATTGCTGATACAATCCTACAGTAAGGTTTTAAGTCGTCATGCTTTACATCGTACTGGGATAAGAGTTGATTGATTATCAACTTTAAGTCACTGAAAACCTCTATACAAGCTACCCTAATCTCAGAGGCCATTTGGAGACCAATTATCAAGGCTTGGCATTCGGCGACATTGTTTGAGCATAACTCAGTAAGTGCGAAGCTATAAGGCAGTATGCGCGTTTCTGGCGAAATGAGGATGATACCTGCCCCCACACCAGTTCTCTGTGCCACACCATCAAAGAACATGATCTACAACCCTGAGGTTTTTGTGAAGAGAATTTCATCGTCGGGTAAGTCTTCACTTAACTTCCAATCTGATGGAATGGGGTGATCTACCAAGAAGTCAACCAATGCCTGCCCTTTAACTACCCTTTGTGATACATAAACGATGTCGTACTGTTGAAGCATGATTGCCCACTTGGCTAAACAACCTGAGATGATTGGCCTGGATAGAACGTACTCGATGGGATCGGCTTTCGCAATTAAGTGGATTGTGAAGGCTTGCATGTAGTGCCTCAACTTATCTATGGTGAAGAAGAGCGCAAGGCACGTCTTCTTAATAGAAGAATAGTTGATCTCAACTCCGTTTAGGGTCCTACTTAAGTAGTAGAGAGCACGTTCTTTTCCCTTCTTTTCCTCTTTTGCCAACAATGCCCCCAGCGATCTCTCTTGCGTTACGATGTACAGTATCAATGGCTTGCCCGCTACTCGAGCTCCTAAGATAGGGGGGCTAATTAGGTACCTCTTTATGCTATCGAAGGCATTTTGTTAGGCCTCATTCCATTCGAATTTATCTCCTTTTCTCATCAGTCTCTGAAAGGGTTGACACTGCCTTGCCAGGTTAGAAATAAACCTCCAGATGTAGGCCAGACATCCTTGCAAACTTCTCAATTCATGTAGATTCCTTGGTCTTGGCATCTTCTGGATGGCATCAATCTTGGATTGATCTATCTCTATCCCTCGATGTCTCACAACGAAGCCCAGAAACTTTCCTGAAGTTATGCCAAACACGCATTTGAGGGGGTTCATCTTTAACTGGTACTTTCACAGGCGATCAAACACAGTTCTTAGATCTTTCAAGTGGTCATGTCGTCGCTTGGTCTTGACCATAAGGTCATCCACATAGCATTCCACATGTTTGTGCAACATATTGTCAAACACCTTCTGCATGGCACGTTGATAAATAACGTCAACATTCTTCAACCCGAAGGGCATCACCTTGTAGCAATATATCCCTTTTAGGGTTCAAAATGCTGTCATTTTCTCGTCCGCGAGGGCCATTCGTATCTGGTTATACCTCGATGATTCGTCCATGAAGGATAAGGCCTCATGTCCCGTTGTCGCATTGACCATGATCTCTGTGATGGGCAATGGAAAATCGTCTTTCGGGCATGCATTGTTTAGGTCGCGAAAGTCCACGCAGACATGAAACTGTCCATTCTTTTTTCTAACTGGGACAATGTTGGCTATCCACGTTGGGTATTAGACTTTGCAGATGAACCCGACTTCAATTAACTTATTGACTTCAGCCTCAATCTAGGGGATAAGTTCCGACCGAATGTGTCGTTGAGCCTGTTTAACGGGTCGACACCTCTGTTTGATCGCGAGATGGTGGACTGTTACCTTCGGATCTAGTCTCGACATCTCTTTATATGACCAAGCAAAAACATCCCTGTATTTGGTGAGCAAACTCATGTATTTGCCCTCTTCCCCTTCCGAGAGGGATGCACTGATGAAAGTCGAACGCGACTCCTCTACTGTGCCCATATTCACCTCTTTTAGCTCGTCCACATTGGATTGACCACTATCCTCTAGACCTTCTGGAGTGTCTCCATTCCCTCCTCAGTCATACCCTCTTTAGATTCTTCGGTGATGGTGATGTGGTGGCACTAAGTTTCGCTTTCCTCATGCTCTAAATTTCCATTATGAGGATTGGTGAAAACACGTTGTGCCTCTTTACTTTGTGCGAGCCTTCACTTGTGTTTAAAGTAACGAAGGTCTTTCTCTTCATGCGTGAGGGGACGGTACTGTGGATTTCTCCATCACTTCTTGCCTCTCATAATGGATTCTTGTTCAATGGCCTTTCAGCATCTTAAAGGTCGAGGCGTCGCGAAATTGACGCTCGGGGTATTGGCCCCCTCTTTCTTATAGCCGTTTCGGAGGCATCACTGCAGGATTTTCCCTTCCCTTTTGTCTCACTAGAGACATATTCGTCGAGGGGATCTTCAACCCTTTCGTGCTTTAGGCGATAGAAAACGAAAGTGCGGGGTTTTCCTTTGATTTCCTTTGGAATTGGACTTAGTCTCTCGAAGGATGAACGTTGCACCACCACTGATGGCTGACAGATGATTTCCTCATTTCCTTCATTCGATAGAGTCAATCTTCGAAAGACTGAGCATCGAGTAGCTCCGGGAATTGTATGCAGGCTTCCTCTTTCTACTTCTATCATGCTCAATCTCTAGAAGACCAAGGCGTATGCAGCAGACGACCTAATACGGCCGAAGGTTGAGGCTCTTTTATCTTTGTCCTCCTTTTCCCCTGTATCATCGACTTCTTCTGTAGTGATATGATTGTTGTTGGCCACTTTCCCCTTCGCCTTTTTGATTATGTGGACTGACTCTAACGATTCATATCCGAGTCCCGCCCTCGACGTAGGTATATCATGTTCCTCTTGAAAAAGCTTTTTTTGGGTCGACGAGAGCCTAGGTTGCTCATAAATCTTCAAGCTCTTGAACTCAGTGTGAGTTGTGTAGTCATTAACCCGCCTTTTCCACGACTTTAGTTTGATTTTTGGGCAGATTTAACTCTGTGACTTTCATCTCCAGCTTGTGGACTTTCTGCTTCGTTATCGGCATGAGGGGTGTGATGAAACTCTTCTGTAGAATTCCTATGTCACCGACATGCAAACCTTTTGAGCATTTCGTAAAAGGTGACTCACTCTTTTTTTGTCTCGACAAAGGGATATAACGCAGTATCGGAGGTTTTGACACTTTTTCTTCCCTCACCACGGGTGTCTCTCCAACACTAGGGGATGTCCCACTCTCTTTTGGGCTAGAGGCTTATACCTTGCTACCTGTCTCTTTCTCTGTGTCTATTGGCGACCTCGATCGGGAACTACCTGCTTTCTTTGTTAGTGAGGTCTCTGCTGGAATTGTTTCACCAGAATTCTCGCTCTTTAGGTGAAACTTCACATATGCGAAGTGATATTCAGCCTCAGAAAACGGATTAGAGTCTCCTTCAACCTTCTTAATCCCATCTTGGTAGAACTTGAAACACTGATGCAGTGTTGATGTAATCACACCATTCTCGTGAATCCAAGGGCACCTCAATAACAGCCTATAGGTGGTCTTTAAGTCTATCACATGAAACAATGCATCAGCCTTTAGATCGCCAATGAAGAGCTCTAAGCGTATCATGCCTATCGCTCTTTGGCTGCTTTGATTGAAACCCTGAATCACTAATTTGCTGTTTGATAGCTCGTCCATGAGTATGCCTAGCTGTTTCATAGTCGTCTTGGGCATTATATTGACGGGGGATACGTTGTCGATGAGGATTCGACTCACTCTCTGTTCTCGAATGTATCCAAAGACATACAATGACCTATTATGCAATTTTGATCCCAGTAGCAGATCTTCGTCTGAGAAGCCTATGAATGTACAACACGAGGCATATGCACGTGTTACGAAGGTTGGTGCACCAGATGCATTGGATTCCAACAATGTCTTAATGAGAGCCGTCTTGGCTTCTTGGGGGAGTGAGAGTAGGTCGTTTATGCTGAATGACGACAAGCCTTTTGGCTCTTCTATCGATTTTAATGTGCTTAGGAGGGTATCTTCTTCTTCTGCGGTACTGACAGCATGACATGTAGCAGCCTCTGGCATCTCTTCTGAACCCCAATCGTAGAAGTTCTTCGGGAAGAAATTTGCCAACGACACCTGTCGCTTGGGATGAAGAACGTCCTCGTCTCCCTTGTCAACAGCCTTGGGCCTCCATGCCTTCTTTCTACCCTTGCTTTTTTTTGTCTTGCTCCCTCTCTTGTAACTTCGATAAGAGTGTAAGAGCTTTTTGGGTAGAGTTTGATCTTTTCTTCTTACGACGTGTCACAAAGATCCAACCTTCGTTATCGTCATTATCAACGCTCTCTCCTCTGTTTTGAGGCACTGTGGCTTAGACCTCCCGCTGAAACTACACAACCATAGGTTCAAAGGTCTTAAACTGGACCAAACTCTCACTTTCTTCATAACATATGATTGATGCCAATGCGCTTGAAGTTATCATCACTGCAACATGATTTGTTTGGACCACCTCGTCTAGATCCAGCTCTATTTTTCCCTCACGGGCCAACTTGAGGAACTCCTTCAATACAAAACATTTTTCAACTAGGCGGCTAATGACATTGTGATACTTGCAGTAATTGGGATCATCCACTTTGCCTGCTTGTTCCAGCCGTTTACATTCCAGTAGCTGGATAAGGTGGTTCTCTAGCAGTTGCTCAAGCATATCCGCAACATCAGAGTTGGGGAACGGGTAGACTTTTTCCTACTACTCCTTCAGACTTAGGTGACATCTTTCGCCTCCTTCGTCTTTTTTTTTCCCATCTTCTTCTCTTTACCTTTTGAGGAAAACTTCAATGGGGCCGTATTAATGACCATTGATTCCTTCATGGTGCCTTTCACAATCTCCTCGGTGCCCTTCACTTCCTTCTTGTATTTCTTCGGTTCTCGGATAAGGAAATCCTTCATTCCTCTATTGGCGATACTTAGCTCCATGTCGTGGGTACGAGTCACCAACTCTTCAAAGGTACGACACTTTATTCCTGCAGGTTATAGAAGAGTTCCAAGTGCATACCCTGCGTGCACATTTCCACAACAGATAATTCGGTGAGTTGGTCTTTGCAGTCCAGACTCAGAGCCCTCCATTGGTTGATGTAGTTGCCGACAGTACGTCTAGTGCTGTAGAAGTGATTCAAGAATTCTCTTTAAAGTTGCTCCCAACTGTCGATCACCTCAGGTTCTAAGTCTGTGTACTAGTCAAAAGCGTTTCCTCTGAGGGTTCTGATGAACTCCTTGACTAGTAGATCTCCCATTGTTCCCTCATTCTCGCATGTTTCTACGAAGTGGACGATGTGTTGCTTTGGGTTGCCCTTTCCTTCGAATTGCTGGAACTTTGGGGGTTGATACCCTACAAGTATTCTCAAGTTTTCAATCTTCTAGATGTATGGCTTGGAGTACGTGAAGGGAGTCTGAGCCGGGCCTCCATACTGAGCTTTTATGAAGGTTATGATCATGTCTTACAGTTGTTGGACCAACAAAGAGGCCACCAAAATTGACTGTCGCAGCTGGTTTTCTTGCAGCACGGTTTTCCTCTTGTCAGTTGCTTTAACCGTGGGTGCTTGGCTTGATTCAGCAGCCTCTCGAGATTGCATTTGTTCTCTCAGAGCAGCGATCTCATGGTTTCGCTCCTTGACGGCTTTCATTAGAAAGTTGATCTTCCTTTCCATTTCTGCATGGCCGCTTCAGCCGTTACATCTGCCATCATGACATAAATCATCTCTGGCTGTGAACCTCTTTTCGGCTTGCTGGAGGCAGAAATAGAGTTGTCAAACAGGGGGTTCTCCTTGATGACAACCTCGCTTTGTGAGGACTCTGTCATTTGCCTCAAGATGTTGTACGCGATGAGGGAGCTTTGCTCTTACTCCTCCATAACTTCCCTTGAGCGACTGCGGGTGACAGGTCCCATGTAGGAGCTGTTTGTGGAGGAATCTCTGGATGCCATCTTCTTTGGTGCCATTTGTCTTGTTTGGATGCTGAGAGAAAGATAAGGGGTAGAGAGGTCCTACTAGGCATGCCAATTTGGTCACACGAGGTTTCAGAAGAAACGTATTTTGTGGAGTTTAACTTGAGTTGGTGTTGATGTTGAGGTTGATTTGATGCGATGTGGTTAGATCTCTAATACTTGATCTTCTGATTCTCTCTCGATTGGGTGGATGTGCTTGACTTGAAGAAGAAAAGCACCGAATGTTCTTGATGTAAAAGTCTTGGAAGAGTGTTTGTGTCTTCAAGGGTCTTCTGTCTTCTAGGAGTGTAGCTTCAGGAGTTTTGGGAGTCTTTTGCTTGTTGATGAATTCTCTATGAGCTCTCTGAAGTATAGAATTCCTCCCCTTTGGAATGAGAAGAGCTCTTCTATTTATAGAGCTCTCTGATGGGCCTCATGGGCTTGGGCCTGATCTTTTTCCCTATCAGTTGGACTTGGGCCTGACTTTTGGGCCCTATCGATTGGACTTGGACCTGACCTTTGGGCCCAATTAATTGGATTTGAGTTCATTTTTGTATTTTAGGCCCAAATTAAGCCCATATTTGGACGTAACTGGACCAACGCCCAAATTATGACACTAAATTGGGCGAAATTAATTTTACTCAACCCAACGTTCGTGACGGGAACACGTGACGTTATCAAAATCCGTCTTCAATTCCAATTTGGGACCCACGTCGACTCTTAACTAGTCCCCAAATTAGTTGATTTTGGCATTTCTTTGTTAATTTACTAAATAACGTGGCGATCTGTGATTGGTCCGGAATTTCTCCTCCAACAGTAGTACATTTATTTTAGTTTCAAACTTTCAATATATAAATGCCATTAATTAAGGGGAAGTAATATTTTATATTCATCAATCAACATATTACATTTATTTCATTTTCGAACTTCAAATGGATATATTACATTCACTTCCCTATATTACACTATAAATTCATTAATCTAGTTTAAGCTCATGTTTTACGGAAGGCGTATGACAATAAATAAAAGATAATTTAGAATGTAGGACCCAATTTTTCATTTGTTAGTGTTTACCGGCATTCCACATTCGTATTGGTAGGTGGGCCCAGTTGAAAATCCATAATCAAGTAATGTAATCTGAATGACGAACATGATGATGGAATGTACAAGCATACAACAGAAGCAATCAGAATCAATACACTCTAATTACATTTAATTTGAGTTCTAAAAGCATGCAAAAAAGGATTTTCAAAGAATAGGGTTTCAAAATATATACCTTTGATGAATTCCTCCGAGTCCAAGTTGTTCTCCACGAATTTGACCTTCAAATAAACAGTGAACCAAGAGAGTCTTCTCTACTATTCTCAAACTTGGATTTAAGTGGTGGAACTCAGAATTAAAGGGAATTAAGAAAGGAAAGAGGAGAGTTTGGAGAGTAGAGAGGGTTTTGCTAATTTAAAAAAATTCAGTCTTCCTCCTTTTCAAACTCAGAAAATTTGAGCTTTTTATGTATCATATACATGCAAGCACTCAAGGTCAGCCACATGACACTTCAAATGGTAATCTCAAGTAGGCTAGGTGTTGGCGATTCGGTAAATCCACTATCAAACCCAAAAATGTGGATTTTTCCACTAACTAAACTCAATTTCCAATTTAATTGAAAAAATCAATTAAATTATTTTTTAATTTAATTAAATTAAACAAAATTCAATTTCCAAAATTGAATTTCTTAAGTTGAAATTGATTTATTTTAATTAATTAATTAATAATTTAATATCAAATATTAAATTAATCAAATACCTAATTCATACATGAATCCTATTCATGTACTTAATATTTAAATTATCATTTAAATTATCATTTAAATATTATTAAATCTCCAATTACGTTTAATTTCGATAAATTAAACGTTAATTATATCGAATATAATTATCTAAACCATAATTTGAAATTGAACAATTCAAATTCAAATCTTAATTCAAAATTTGAACACTTCAAATTTAATTCCCAAATTGAATTTAAACGCTTCAAATCCACTCAATATACTAATCCAATATTTACGAGCTAGTAGAGGGACCTTATGGACCTACAAATCATGAGCTCCAACGATTTGAGATTAATTGGCTAGACTCTTTAAACCAAATTAATCAATATTCGTTAACTACCGAGACACAACACTATAGCTCAGTAGTTGCACTCTTCTTACTATAGATATATTTCTATCCACTTGATTTAACCATAACCAGTAAGTCGACCCTTCACAGGTTGTTCGTAATAACGCTTGGGTCAAATACTGTTTTACTCCCGAAATTACATCTTGCTCTTTAAGTCACATTGATTCTCTAATGAACAATTGGTTTGTGATCCAATCACTAAACCGAGTCCCTCTTGGGCCAATGAGAGGATGGGACCCCTTGTTCAAGACCTAGATTTAGTACTTAAGAGAACAACCTTTCTACTATCTCTAAATTGAGTAGGTGTGAACTTCATCTTGCACCCTATGCCCCTAGCTATCTACCCGGTCTTATCACTGAAATGGGAGGCTTATTGAGCTAGCGCTGTTCAGCCAACCCTCACCTATGCAAATCTAAGGATTTTCTCGAATAAACAGAAGTTCATAGTTAGCTCAGGATTAAGGTCGAGTTACCTAGGTCATGGATTTGAAACAGTCAGTCTTAAACAGTAAACATTGTTACAAAGTAAGAGTGACTTATTTCTTAGTATGATTTTATGCAAACTCATTGCATAGGACGCCCCCTCTCCAAATGTCACTACATGAACGAATCAGGATCAGTTCATTTGTAGTACTTTACAACAAATTGTAACAACTACAGAGTGGGTTTCATCCGACAGTGTTACCAGAATAAGGTACCCAACCTTATTCATATACTATAGACTTTTTTGGCTATTTACTCAAACTTGATCCGTCTTTATATCACCACATAAAGTTCAAGTATTCATATAATAGCCATGGATCTTTAATTTATTGGATTTAGTCTTTACAAGTACAATTTACATATTCAATAATAGTTTTATTGAATAAACGTTAATAACATCTTGATTGATAATAGAAAATATTATAACATTACAAACTGCGAGTTTTAGGACATACAACCCAATAAACTCCCACTTGGATTAAAACTCCAGTGGATATATACAAATATGTATACAATGTTGAGTAATGAGAGAATAAATACAATAAACTAGGGCATCAGATACCCAGTTTTTCTCCCACTTGCCCTAAGTCTATCTATTTTGCCGTCCTAGTCCCACTAGGTGACCCTCGTGTTAGAATACACAAGCATGCAACGGAAGCAAACAGAATCAATAAGCACTATAATTATATTTATTTGAGTTTTAAATCATGCTATTTTAGAAAATTAAAGAGGGTTTTAAGATTAACATACCTTTGATGATTTCTCCCAAATCCAAGCTGCTCTTCATGTGTTTTCAGCTCTAAATTGATAGTGAACCACCAAAATATCTTTTCTACTATTCTTAGCCTTGAATTTAAGTGGTGAAACTCGAATTTGAGTGAATTTGTGAAGTGAAATTCTGGGTTTGAAAGGGAGATGAAGATGAACTTCAGAAAACCATTTTCTTCGGCCAAAATCCATTCTCTCTCTTCAATTCAAAGAGAGTTTATCAACCTTCAGAAAATCCCACTTTCTCAAATTTAGAATTTAATTTCCAAAAATCTAATTAATTCTAAATTAATTAAATCTAATTTGATTAATTCCTAATTAAACAAATTCAACATTTCAATATTCAATTTCTCAAATTGAATTTTAAAATTGAAATTAATTTTATTTTTAATTAATTAAACATATTTAATTAATTAATTAATTTAATATCAAATATCAAATTAATTACACATCTAATTTTTACAATTAATATTTAAATATTATAAACTCTCCAATTTCGTCTAATTTCAATAAATTAAACGTTAATTATATCGAATATGATCAAACAAACCCTAATTTGATTTTGAACTTATTCAAATTCAAACTCTAATTCAATTTGAACAATTCAAATTGATATCATTCCAAATTCACTCAATTTATAAATTCAAGGTGTTCAGGTTTTACGAGCTAGTAAAGGGACCTTATGAACCTACAGACCATGAGCTCCAACAATTAAGATTAATTGGCTAAAACTCTTTAGACTAAATTAATCAGTATTCGTTAACTATCAAGTCACACTACTATAGCTCGATAGTTGCACTCTCATCACTGTAGATATATTTGCGTCTACATGATTTAACCATAACCATTAAGTCGACCCTTTACAGGTTGTTCGTAATAACGGCTGGGTCAATATGCTGTTTTACCCCAATATTACGTCTTATTCTTTAAGTTCCTAGTGATCCTATAATGAACAACTGGTTTATGATCTAATCATTAAACTAGATCCCTCTTAGGCCAGTGAAAGGGTGGGGCCCCTTGTTCAAGACCTGGATTCAGTACTTAAGAGAACAACCTTTCTCCTATTCCTAAATCGAGTAGGCATGAATTACGTCTTGCACCCTATGTCCCCAGCTATCTACCCGATCTTACCCCTGAAATAGAAGGCTTATTGAGCCGGTGTTGTTAAGCCAACCCTCACCCATGAAAATCTAAGGATAATTCCGAATAAACAGGACTTCATAGTTAACTCAGGATTAAGATCGAGTTACCTAGGTCATCTAAACGAATTAGTTAGTCTTAAACAGTAAACAACGTTATAAAGTAAGAATGACTTATTTCTTGGTTCGATCTTATGCAAACTCATTGCATAGGATGCCCCCACTCGTCATGTCAATACATGAACGAATCTGGATCACTTCATTTGTAGTATCTTTACAACAACTTGTAATAGCTACAGAGTAGGCCACATCCAATAGTGTTACCAGAATAAGGTACCCAACCTTAACCATATACTATAGACAGTTTTGGCTATTTACTCGAACTTGGTCCATCTCTATGTTTCTACATAATGTTCAAGTATTCACATAATAGCCATGGATCTTATTTTATTGGATTTAGATTTTATGAACGTAATTAATAGATTCAATACCTTTATTGAAGAAATGTTGAATAAGATCTTTATCGATAATAGGATATATTTAATTTTACAAACTGCGAGTTTTAGGATATAAAACCCAACACCTCGAACACTTTAGCTGACAGGGCCATTGTACATGGATTAGCCAAGTTGTCTTAAGAGGTAATCTACATGACAATCACGTCTCCTCAGTGTACGATCTCCCTGATGAGATGGTACTTGAGCTCGATGTGTTTTCTGCGCTTATGGCTTCTAGGTTCCTTTGAGTTAGCAACTGCTCCACTGTTATCACAATACAGGATGATCAGCAGATGCATATTTAGAACTACTTCCAAATCAGTCAGGAACTTTCTAAGCCACACGGCTTCTTTGGCTGCTTCACATGAAACTACATACTCAGCTTCCATGGTGGAGTCTGCAATACAATTTTTCTTTATACCCCTCCACACTATTGCTCCTCCATTCAGAATACTGGCCCCGAAGTAGATTTCCTAGATTCTATATTAGTCTGGAAGTTAGAATTAGTGTATTCGATAAGGATCAAATCCTTAACACCATACATAAGCATATAGTCCCTCGTTCTCCAAAGATACTTGAGGATGTTTTTAACAGCAATCCAATGATCATATCCAGGATTGGACTGATATCTGCTAATGATTATAACTGAATAGCATATGTCATGACGAGTACACAATATGGCATACATTAAACTCCCTATCGCTGATGCATATGGAATTCGTTTCATTACCTCAATCTCTTGAGGTGCTTTAGAACACTGTTCCTTAGACAAATGAATTTCGTGCCTGAAATGTAACATACCTTTCTTAGAATCCTGCATTTGATCTCTAGACAACATCTTGTCTATATAAGAAGTTTGGGATAATGCTAAAGTTTTATTCTTGCAGTTCGAACTAATTGGATCCTAAGAACATACTGTGCTTCTCTCAAGTATTTCATTTGGAATTGCGTAGTTAGCCATCTTTTAACATCAACAAGAAATTCTAGTTCATTTCCTATGAGTAGAATATCATCAACATATAGAACTAAAAAAGCTACATTTTTGTTGACAATCTTCTTGTAAACACAAGATTCGTCAACGTTCTGTTTAAAGAAATAAGACTTGATCGCAGTATCAAA
Source organism: Benincasa hispida (assembly GCF_027475165.1). Classification (NCBI taxonomy): domain Eukaryota; kingdom Viridiplantae; phylum Streptophyta; class Magnoliopsida; order Cucurbitales; family Cucurbitaceae; genus Benincasa; species Benincasa hispida. The sequence continues at coordinate 28,292,179 of NC_143486.1, forward strand.
TCTCATATTCCAGGATTGAGATACTTGTTTTAACCCATAAATGGATCTATTAAGCTTGCATACCTTTTTCTCTTGACCCTGTTTAATAAACCCCTCTGGTTGAGATATATAGATACTCTCTTCAAGATAGTCATTCAAAAAAGCTTTCTTGACATCCATTTGTCAGATTTCATAATCATAAAATGCGACAGTGGATAAGAGTATCCTAATGAACTTAATCGTGACAATTGGAGAGAAGGTTTCTTTATAGTCTACCCCTCTCTTTAGGTAAACCCTTTTGCCACGAGTCTAGCTTTGTAGGTTGTACCTCACCAACTTGGTCTTGTTTTCTCTTGTAGATCCCTACCAATGGGTTTTACCGCTTTCTATTTGATGTACAAGATCCTAGACTAAATTGAAGTACGTTGACTCCATTTCGAGGTTCATGCATTTTATCCACTGGTCCTTATTCACATCTTCCATTGCTTGTTTGAAAGTCAATGGATCCTCTAATACATCATCAGGTATGATGATCTGAGTTCTAGTTAAACCCATGTACCGATCAGGCTGTTGCACAATCCTCCCACTACGTCGAGGCATTCTCAACTCTTGAGAAGGATGTGAAGTACTAGCTTCATTAACAACTCTTGTTGAAGGACCTGCTCGATCAACAACTCTGATTAATCTATCTGTAGTTTCTCTGGACATCTCACCTAATAATAGCTTATTGCAATGTTAATGATTTTTTAATGTGCCATTCCTCTAGAAATGTCACATTTTTCGATACAAACACTTTATCTTCCTAAGGATCATAAAATTAACCACATTTTGTCTCTTTAGGATAGCCTATAAATGGGCATACTTTTGAGCGACGTTCCAGCTTCTTTGAATTTTGCACCAACACATGTGCTGGACATTCCCAAAACCTAAAGTGACGTAAACTACCTTTACGTCCTCTTTATAACTCATAAGGTGTTTCTAAAACACTTTTTGAGGGAACTATATTCAATACAAACATCGCAATCTTTACTGTGTGACCCCAAAAAGAACTTGGCAACTGACCATAACTCATCATAGAACAAACCATGTCCAACATGGTTCTATTTCTCTTTTCTGCTACACTATTCTGTTGAGGTGTGCCAGGTGCTGTGAGTTATGACTGAATTCCATGTCTATCAAATAATCTTAAAATTTTAAGTCCATATACTCACCACCTCAATCTGATCGAAGTGTTAATACTTTTTTTTTTTTACCTAGTTGGTTCTTAACCTTTGGCTTATATTCCTTGAACTTTTCAAGTGTTTCAAACTTATGACACATTAGGTAAATGTAGCCATATCTTGAATAATCATCGATGAAGCTAATGAAATATTCATACCCTCCTCTTACTTTAACATTCATCACACCACAAAAGTCTGAATGTAATAGCTCTAAGGGTTCTTTGACTTTAAGACATTTTTCTAGTAAAAGATCTTTTGGTCATCTTACCCTCAAGACAAGATTCACATGGAGGTAAGGTGCTAACTTCTAACTGGTTTAGGAGTCCACTCTTAACCAATCTCTCAATCCTATTGAGATTGACTTGACCTAGTCTTAAGTGCCAAATATAGGCATTTGGTGAAATTTTCCTTTTTTTATTATGAGTTTTAGCTATTTTAAACATCTCTATATTAAAAAAAAATTTACCTCTGTCGGTTTTAACACGTATAAGTTATTTATTTTCCAATTTTGCAGAACATATCTTAATATCTTTCGGAATAATGAACATTTCATTATTTTAAAAAGAAACTTTATAATTACATTCTAGCAATCACGAGACGGAAATTAAATTCCTTTTCATAGAAGAAATATAATAAACACTTTCAAGTAAAATGAATCTATCTCTAATAAATAACTTCGTATCTCCTACTGCTTTAGCTGAAACAACCTCATTGGTCCCTACCTTAAAGGTTTTGAACAAATTCATTGTTTATTTAATAAAATATATGATATTTTATTCCAGTTTTTTAGTTCCATTAACCACAAACCAATAAACTAACATTCAAGGTTATCTTGTAGCTTAAACATGTATGTAGAGACATACGGGTGGATCATGTTTAAGTGATAACCTAAATGGTCTGTATAGATGGATAAGGCTGGGTACCTTATCCTAGTGACACTACGAGTATGGCCTACTTTATAGGTGTTACAATTGTTGTAAAGTGCTATAAATGATCTGATCCTGAGAATTCATGTATAGATATGTGAATAGGGATATTCTATACAAAAGAGTTTGTATAAGACCAGACCATAAAATGTTTAGTCTTATTATATAACGCCATTCATAATAGAGACTTACATTTCACCAGGATAACCATAGGTAATATGACCTGAATCCTAAGTGTGTTGTAAACTTCTGCCTATGAGGGTTGTCCTTTGATTTGTATGGGTGAGACTAGCCAGATCGCTGAATCAATAAGCCTACCATTTTAGGGATTCGTCTGATTGGGGAGCTGGGGTCATAGCTACACAAGAAGGAATTCACTCCTTCCCCAAGGTCGGGGTAAGTAGATAAATTGCTCCCTTAAGGCTGATTCCGAGGCTTGAACAATGTGGCGCCACACCCTCTCCTTGCTCGAGAGGGTTTTAGTCATAGTTGGACTATAATCTATTGTTCATTAAAGAGATCAGTGGTACTTAAGAAGTTAAATGTAAATACAGGGGCAAAATGGTAATTTTTGCCCAACTGTACTTACGAGCAATTTGTGAAGGGTCATTGTACTGTTGATTGGTAATATCCATTGGGCACATAAATATATCTGTATTGCGAAGAGTGCAGCTGTCGGTCTTTAGTGAAGTGCCGACAGTTAACCGATGGTGAATAATTTAATTAAAGAGTTTGATTAATTGTTCATGTACTGTTGGAACTTCAAACTACAGGTCCATGAGGTCCCCTTGGTAGCTTAATAGATTCAAATGAGAATCAATTTTTGGATTAAATTTGAATTGTTCAAATTAATTGAGAGTTTTAATTATATATGATATAATTAAGTTATTTTAATTATATATGTATAATTATTATAATGTATTTGATACATTATAGCATTTGGAAGAAAAAATAAATATTTGAATAAGATTCAAATATTAATTATATGAATTGGATTCATAATTATTAAATTTAATATAAATGTGATTTATATTAAATGTCATATGAGAGAGAAAAGAAACTATATGTTATTGTATATGATACAATATTTAATCTATAGGTTATAAGTTATATTTGATATAACAAGCAGTTTAATATATATATTATGATAAGTTAGTTATCATATTTATATATATTAAATTTTTATCTATATAAATTAATTTTATTATTTATATATTAAAATTAATTTATTTTGAATTAAGGACGGAGTTACAACTCCCCCCCCTCTTTTCTCTCCACCCACGTAAGTGGATGGTTGATGTTTTATGAGCATTTTGATAGGAGAGAGTTTCTTTCATCAGATTGTAAGAAAGGAAATTAGAAATAAATATACATTATTGAATAGAGAAAATAGCTTTTTTCTATCTGTTGGCAAGCCTGAAAGCATGTTAACCAAACGGACTGAAAGAAAGCTTAGCGATAGCTCTACTGATAGATGTTGAGAGACCCTCTTTCTCTTGGGCAACAACGGCCACTGTAAGTTTCGGAAAAATTCTTTTCCCTCATCTGTTCTCTCAAATCATTCCCTCACTATTCCAAAATAGTCCGAGCCCACAACTCTTGGTTTCTACCTGAGAATACTAAGGTCGCCATTGTGGTAGTGACTGTAGTCAATTCGAAGAATCTTGAAGTTTTGTCTTCAAAGGTAAGGGTTTGAAACCCTAAGTATTTTTTTGAGCATGCTATAATTTATGTAAATGCATAATTTATGCTCTCTTTTCTGTAAAAAATTTTATTCTATAAAAATGGGAATTGGGATGATCCTGCTTCCCCTCAAGGTTATCTTCAACGAGATCTCAATTGGTATCAGAGCCAGGTTGTTGGTTTATTGATCCTAAATTCCATGTTTTATTGAATTAAGTTTTACAATGCTGGTGGGTTTTTCTTTTCTGCATTATGTTGAGGATTCATGCGACGGATGGTTTTGTGATGAATGTGGTTTTGTTGATGGATGTTTCGGGATAGAATACTTATTTTTAAGGCTTTATTCTTTTACAAATTTTTTTTGTAAAGACCCTTGTTTTGGGCATATTTATGCAATAGAGTCTGTATTTAATGTTTTGAGTTGACCATGCTGTTTGCAGTGAACATCAAAGAGGAAATTCAAAGTAATGCTTTGATGAGGAGGAAATCAGTTCTATAATGCTACACGATCGTGTAGCTTTTGCTAAATGATCGTGTAGCTTTTGCTAAACGGTCGTGTAGTTTTTGCTGCACGATCATGCAGCAAGTTCGTGTAGCTATTATCTATCAAATCTGCTCCACGATCACTATAGGGAGTTCCATGATGAGCAGTTCGGTTCGAGCGGTTCAAGGCCTGGTTCACTTGTTTCAAACTGGATGTCTCTTATTCTTGTAATAATTAGCTTTTAAATTCTCTTTTAGGTGTCCTATCCTAGTCCATTAACTGTTAGTTTTAACAACTACAGAGTGGGCCGCATCCGATAGTGTTACCAGAATAAGGCACCCAACCTTATTCATATACTATAGATCATTTTGACTATTTACTCGAACCTGATCCACTTTTATGTCTCTGCATAAAGTTCAAATACTCATATAATTGTCATGGATCTTTTAGTTTATTGGATTTATTTCTAAAATGAAATAAGCAATTCATATATTCAATAACAACTTATTGAATTTCAGAATAAGTTTTATTGTTTACAAACCACGAGTTTCGGACATAAAACCTAATAAACTCCCACTTGGACTAAAATTCCAGTGGTAACTTATATATCTGAATATATAATACTGAGTTTTTAAGTTTTATAGAGAAATAATAAACTAAGGCATCACATACCCATGGTTTTCCATTCAGTATCCCGTACTCAGTTTTTCTCCCACTTACCCTAGGTTATATACCTGGTATTCCTAGTCTTACTAGGTGATTCTCAAACACTTTAGCGAAGAGAATCTTTGTAAACATGTTAGTTTAAATGATCAAGCACACAAAGTCTATGCGATAGACAGTTCATTCTCCCACTTACTTGGTCGTTTAGTTCGATCGTTTAATAAGATGCATTCCTCATATAGTTTAATAAGAAGTCTATATGAAGAATGCATCTTATTAAATGTTCGAACCAAACGACCAAGCAAGTGGAAGAATGAACTATCTATCGCATAGATTTTGTGTGCTTGATCGTTTAGTAAAACTCGGAGGTACATGATCGCTTAGTAAAACAGGCTTAATCGTTTACACGATCGTTTAGAGAAACTCGCTAGGAATGCAATCGTTTAGTAAATCACTTTACACGATCGTTTAAAGAAAGGTGCTTACATGATCGTTTAGGCTGTTGCTTAGAAGGCTATCTTATAGTCTTTAATCAGCTAAACGATTGATAATACTCTTAATGAAGTGATGATTTTATAAAAACAAAAACTCTTTTCATTTTATTCTTCAGTTATGAAAACTAACGATAACCTCCCACTTTCACGCACGGTTAAAGAAGAAACCACCCACAATTATCATATAATTGTTTTAATTATAAATAAATATAATAACTAACTTATCATATTATATTTATAACCTATAGTTTTAATATCACATCATATGTAATATTTAAACCATAATCCTTTTCTCCTTTACTCAATATAAATCATATTTATATCAAAATCCTCCAATTAATGTATCTCATACATCATATCAATTATATCACATATAATTGAACCAGTTTAATTATATTATATATAATCAAACACCTTATTGTCAATTTGAACATTTCAAACTGACCCAAAAACTAATTTTCAACTTGAATCCATTGAGCTACCAAGGGGACCTTATGGACCGTAGCTTAAAGCTCCAACGGTACGTGAATAGCTGACTAAACTCTTTAATCACGAGATTCACCATCCGTTAACTGTCAGGTGTCACGGTCATGCTTGTCCAGGGCCTGTTGCCCATGGCCGCATGCCCGATCCAAACCCCTTCTACCATACTTTCATATCTTGTATTGTATTAGCTTAGTTAGCTTGCTTTCTTTACATTTTCATTGTAAGTGACCACTCGCCCTTTTGCATATGCAAGGGCGCCAGTTGGCTTTTTGTTCAGAATGCACTATATGGGGATAAGACTAACCATCACTTCCTCATACCCGGAGTAGTACTCTATAAAGCTGTTGTTGTTGCTTATTGCTTTCTAGTCTACTACAATCTTTCTTTCTTTATTCACACTCACAAAAACTTCTTACGAAAACCTTTTCTCCAAACCCGTTTTCCCTAAAACGGGGGTGGAGGTTGCGAGAGGCACTCGGTGTGCCATCGAAAGTTCGTATTCGAGTTGGCTGACTTGTTCGTGAGTGGAAACAAGTGCCACACAATCGCTAAGAGAAGCTTCCGAAAGAGCGATTGTGACAGTTGGTATCAGAGCCTAATCGGCTTATAGAGGGAAGATCAATGATCATGTCGGCGACGAAGAACCTGAAGAAGTCCCATGTGGACAGATTGGTAGAGATGGAAGAGCAAATGCTCTACCTGAGAGAGGTCCCAGATAATGTCCGTTTCTTAGAGACTCAGCTACAAGAAGTTGTCGAGAAAGCCGATGGAATTGATGCAGTAGTAGGCCGCCTAGACGGATTACCCATCAGAGAATTGATGATGAGGGTAGAGACCCTCGAGACCAAAACAGTACAGTCCGGCAGCTTTGAACGAGGTGATAGCTCCTCGGGCTCTGTTGCCCACATAGAGGAGCATGTCGAAGAGCTGGACAGCTCCCAGAAAGCAATACTTCAGATGGTAACCGATTTGTCTGAAGACTTTCGGTTGGCCCTTGACGTCGACAGAGCCGAGATAGCGGATGTGAGTACTAGGGTGAATCTCACCATCCGAGCGGTAGGGAACCAAGCCCCATCTGGGGGAGCAATGGTAGTAAGCAGAATAAAAATCCCAGAACCGAAACCTTTCTGTGGGGTGCGAGAAGCGAAAGCCCTGGAAAATTTTATCTTCGACCTTGAGCAATACTTCAAGGCAACAAACACAGTGACTGAAGAGTCGAAAGTCACACTAGCAACGATGCATCTAGCTGAAGATGCGAAACTGTGGTGGAGATCACGATTTACAGACATACAGGAAGGACGCTGCACTATTGATACTTGGGATAGATTGAAACAAGAACTTCGTTCGCAGTTCTTCCCTGAAAATGTCGAGATCTTGGCTCGACGAAAACTCCGAGAGCTAAAGCAAACAGGTAACATCAGGGACTACGTAAAACAGTTTGCAGGACTCATGTTGGACATACGAGATATGTCTGAAAAAGACAAGGTCTTTTGCTTTGTTGAAGGGCTGAAACCGTGGGCGAAATCAAAACTATATGAACAGAGAGTATAGGATCTCCCCTCTGCCTATGCGGCAGCTGAACGGCTATACGACCTTAGCACTGACTCACAAGATGTGAGGAAACAGTCAACTTCCTCAAATGGGGGAAACAGAAACAGCCGTTCCAATCCTCCCAGACCTGGGGGAGGAGACAAGAACACAGTGGGGGACTGTAAATCATCCCAACCTAGATCAGGAAACAACTGGCGGGGGCCGTCGCAACAGCATAACAATTACAATCGCCCCCTGTCTTGTTTCATATGTAGAGGGCCACACAGGGCGGGCGAATTTCCAAATCGAACCGCGTTCAATGCTTTCCAAGCCACGTTAGCCTCTACCTCCGAAGACAAGGCTGAACTGGAGGAGACGGAACTGAGCCAGCTGTAGAAATTGAGAATCCTAGGATGGGGGCATTGATATTCTTATATGCGCTCCAGAAGAAGATAGGAAAGGCGACGGAGCCACTAGAGAAAGGACTCATGTATGTGGACGTTTGGGTCAACCAAAGATCGGCAAAAAACACTATGGTTGACTCTGGGACTACCCATATCTTCATGGCTGAAACGGAAGCTCGTCGCCTGAACTTGACTTGGGAAAGAGATGCAGGGAAGATGAAAGCTGTGAATTCCGCAACCCTACCGATTACGGGGATAGCGAAGAGAACTCTGGTGAAGTTAGGAGGCTGGAAGGGCTTCGTTGACTTTGTGATTGTCAAGATGGATGATTTCGACGTGGTACTGGGGATGGAATTCCTACTTGAACATAAAGTCATACCAATGCCCCTCGCCAAATGCTTAGTCATTACCGGATCTACACCCACCGTAGTCCAAGCCAGTATCAAGCAGCCAAATGGGGTGAGAATGATCTCAGCCTTCCAATTGAAGAGAGGCCTGGCCCACGACGAACCCACGTTCATGGCCATCCCGATAGAATTAGTTGAGTCCACTGAAGAGAAGATCCCCCAAGACGTTCTATTTGTCTTGGAAGAGTATCGGGATGTCATGCCGAAAAGCTTGCCCAAGTCCTTACCCCCACGAAGGGGGATTGACCATGAGATTGAGTTGTTACCAGGGGCAAAGCCGCCTGCCAAGAATGCATATCGGATGGCCTCGCCAGAATTGGCCGAGCTCCGGAAACAGTTAGATGAGTTATTAAATGCAGGATTTATCAGACCGACGAAGGCCCCTTACGGAGCTCCAGTACTGTTCCAGAAGAAGAAGGATGGGAGCCTCCGGTTGTGCATCGACTATCGGGCCTTGAATAAGCTCACAGTTCGCAACAAATATCCCCTTCCTATCATTACTGACTTATTTGATCAGCTTCACGGTGCTAAGTATTTCTCAAAGCTGGACCTACGATCGGGATATTATCAGGTCCGAATTGCTGAAGAAGACGAACCTAAGACGACCTGTGTCACGAGATATGGAGCCTTCGAATTCCTCGTGATGCGTTTTGGCCTCACCAATGCTCCAGCAACTTTCTGTACCTTAATGAACCAAGTGTTTCACGAATATCTCGACAAATTCGTCGTAGTGTATCTTGATGACATTGTGGTCTATAGTGCCTCGCTGGAGGACCATCGACATCACCTCCAACTAGTCTTCGAAAAGCTGAGGAGAAATCAGTTGAATGTAAAGAGAGAGAAGTGCTCATTTGCCCAAGAGCGCATAAATTTCCTCGGCCACATGATTGAGTGTGGTCGGATTGGTATGGAAGAGGGCAAGGTGGCCGTGATTAGAGACTGGAGGGTATCGTCATCCGTGACCGAACTACGATCCTTTCTCGAACTAGCCAACTACTATAGGCGGTTCGTAGAAGGATTCTCGAGAAGAACAGGGCCATTAACCGAACTGTTGAAGAAGGATAGCCAATGGAGCTGGACTTCTGAATGTCAAGCCGCCTTTGAGGGCTTGAAGAAAGTGATGATTGAGGGGCCGGTCCTCGGAATTGCCGACGTGACCAAGCCATTTGAAGTAGAGACTGATGCTTCTGACTTCGCGTTGGGCGGTGTTCTCCTCCAAGACGAACACCCCATCGCGTATGAGAGTAGGAAACTAAATGATGCCGAACGGAGGTATGCCGCCTCCGAGAAAGAGATGTTAGCAGTAGTTCACTGCTTGAGGGCCTGGAGACAGTATCTCTTGGGGTCCAAGTTCGTGGTCAAGACCGACAACAACTCCATTTGTCACTTCTTCAACCAACCGAAGTTGTCATCGAAACAGGCACGGTGGCAGGAGTGTCTAGCGGAGTTCGACTTCCAATTTGAACATAGACCAGGGAAAAGTAACCAAGCGGCCGATGCTCTTAGCCGAAAGAGCGAACATGCAGCCCTGTGCATGTTCGCCCGCCTACAAGCAAGTACGTTGAGTGCAACAGTACGAGAAACTGTCAAAACTCACTTGACACACGACACAACGGCGCATGCCATCCTACAGTTGGCTAAAGAGGGAAAGACACGTCAGTTCTTGGTGGAAGATGATCTACTATACACCAAGGGAAATCGCTTCTACATCCCCAGATCTGGGGAGTTACGAAGGTCACTGATGAAGGAGTGCCACGACACACCGTGGGCAGGATATAATGGTTGGCAGAGGACTTATGCCTTTCTGAAACAAGGCTACTATTGGCCAAGCCTTCGGGACGATGTCATGCAATTTACTAAGACTTGCCTTATCTGCCAACAAGATAAGGTCGAAAGGGCGAAATTAGCGGGTCTGCTGGAACCCCTACCTGTGCCCTCTAGACCATGGGAGAGCGTGTCTCTCGACTTCATCACCCATTTGCCCAAGGTGGGAGAGTTCGAATCGATCCTTGTTATCATCGACCGGTTCTCAAAATATGCCACTTTCGTCCCAACGCCGAAAATGTGCACAGCCGTGATGATTGCCCAGCTGTTCTTCAAACACATCGTGAAATTATGGGGTGTCCCCGCGAGCATTGTTAGCGATCGGGACAGAAGATTCACTGGGACATTCTGGACAGAATTGTTCAAAATATTGGGGTCAACACTGAATATCTCCTCTAGCTATCATCCCCAAACTGACGACCAGATGGAACGCTTCAACAGTATGCTCGAGGAATATTTGCGTCACTTTATCGACGCTAGGCAGAAAAACTGGGTCCAGTTGTTAAATGTGGCTCAGTTCAGCTTCAATAGCCAGCAGAGTTCCGCGACCGAAAAAACGCCCTTCGAAGTGGTGTGCGGCAGACAACCACTCATGCCACACTTGGTGGACCACCCTTATGAAGGCAAAAGTCCTCAGGCACATAACTTCACTAAAGAGTGGAGCAAAACCTCTGAGATAGCTCGCACCTACCTAGAAAGAGCATCAAGAAGAATGAAGAAGTGGGTCGATAAGAAGCAGAGGGCCCTCGAGTTTCAAGCCGGGGACAAGGTCCTGATCAAGCTACGACCGGAACAGTTTCGTTTCCGAGGCCAGAGAGACCAACGGCTAGTAAGGAAATATGAAGGTCCAGTGGAGATAATCGAGAAGGTCGGGAGAACCTCATATAAGGTTCAGTTACCCTCATGGATGAAGATTCATCCTGTCATCCATGTGAGTATCCTGAAGCCTTATCATCCCGATCCTGAGGATGAACAACGAAACATGCTAAGGCGCCCACCGGTCACGACGAAGAGTTCTGCTGAGAAAGAAGTTGCACAAATCCTGGATAAACGTACGCGCCGTATTGGAAGACCCAGACGAGAACTGACAGAGTTCTTAGTGAAATGGAAGGATCTCCCAGACGAAGAGATCAGTTGGGAGCGGGCCGAAGATTTGAAGAATGCAGCTCCAGCCATCGCAGATTTTGAACAAGGTCAGTTGACGAGGACGTCAACCAATTAAGTGGGGGAGAATGTCACGGTCATGCTTGTCCAGGGCCTGTTGCCCATGGCCGCATGCCCGATCCAACCCCCTTCTAGCATACTTTCATATCTTGTATTGTATTAGCTTAGTTAGCTTGCTTTCTTTACATTTTCATTGTAAGTGACCACTCGCCCTTTTGCATATGCAAGGGCGCCAGTTGGCTTTTTGTTCAGAATGCACTATATGAGGATAAGACTAACCATCACTTCCTCATACCCGGAGTAGTACTCTATAAAGCTGTTGTTGTTGTTATTGCTTTCTAGTCTACTACAATCTTTCTTTCTTTATTCACACTCACAAAAACTTCTTACGAAAACCTTTTCTCCAAACCCGTTTTCTAAAACCGTTTTCCCTAAAACGGGGGTGGAGGTTGCGAGAGGCTCTCAGTGTGCCATCGGCAGTCCGTATTCGAGTTGGCTGACTTGTTCGTGAGCGGGAACAAGTGCTGCACAATCGCTAAGAGAAGCTTCCGAAAGAGCGATTGTGACACCAGCCACTCCACTAAAGATCAACAATTGCACTCTTCTCACTGCAGATATATTTCTGTGTTCATAGGATATAACCAGTCAACAGTACGATAATCCTTCACAGATTGCTCGTAAGTACAGCTGGACCAATTTACTGTTTTGCTCTATAGTTACATCTAACTCCTTAAATATCACTGATTCCTCTAATAAACAATACATCATAGTCCTCATATGAGGGGACACCTCTTGGGGCATGAGAAGATGTGTGGCGGCACATCGTTCAAGCCCCGAAATCAGCCTTTAAGGGAGCAATCTATCTACTTACCCCTGCTTCGGGGAAGGAGTGAATTCCATCTTGTGGAATAGAGTTCCTAGCTCCCCAATCAGACGAATCCCCAAAGTGGTAGGTTTGAGTCGGAAATCTGGCCACTCACACCCATGCAAATTAAAGGACCGACCTCATAGGCAGGAGTTCCCAACTCACTCAGGATTAAGGTCATGTTACCTATGGTCATCCTAGTATAATGAAAGTCTCTGTCATGAACGACGTTATGTAACGAGACTAAACACTTCGTGGTCTGATCTTATACAAACTCATTTGTATAGGACACCTCCACTCGCATGTCTCCACATGAATGATTAGGATCAGACCATCAGTAGCACTAAGCGGGTCATATTCGTAGTGTCACCAGGATAAGGTTTCCCTCCTATATCCATATATTACAGACCATTTAGGTTATCACTTAAGGCATTATCCACTTGTATGTCTCCACATACATGCTTAAGTTACAACGACAATAAGGAATCTTAGTTTATTGGTTTGTGGTAAATGCAAATAAAATATCTCATATTTCATAGACAACAATGAAGAAAATATCTCATATTATTACATCACAAGTGTTTGTTCATACATATTTTTACAAACTACAAGACCCTACAAGAGTTTAGGGCATCAACCTCAACAATTTTCACAACTCTTGTTTCTCAATAATGGCTAGGAAGTTATACATTCCTCCCACGACATCGAGGCGTTCTCAACTTTTTGAGTAAGATGCATTTGACCTGTATGAAACAACTTTTGTTTACCGTGTCAATTTCAATTATATCTTCATTGATATATGTAAGCTTTTAATGGAAACAAATAATACACGGTAATCTTGAACAATATTACAATACTTAAGGATTTGATATTAACACTTATATCGATCTTTTCATAATTCTGAACTATGTAAACAACTTTTACATATGATAAAAAACTTTTATGAGTTCTCCATATCTCATATGGATTTTAGTAATTCCTTAAAATTGGAATGATGTTGGGAAAACAATTAAGGCAATTAGAAAGTTTTCATTGGATTTTATGTTCTATCAAATAGACCTAGAAATCTCAAACTTTCTATACTTTGATTCAATCGAAGTATTTCAATTTTTATTTTACCTAACAAGTTTTGTACACTTTGAACTTTTCAAGTGATCTAAACTTATCACCTAGGTTAAATAACTACTTGCCTTTATTGATTTCTAGCCGTTTAAAATATCTAAATATTTGCAAATGTCTTTTAACTAAGTTGGTTCTAACAGAAGTTACTTTGTAATAGAACAAACATAACTTTTGCTAATGCACATTTCATTTACAAAAATATATACAATATGTTCTTTACAACAAGATAAAATAACAAAAGCAGATAAGATTATCTTCAGACAGCAACATCTCCCACTGGTCATGTTGAGGATAGCAAGCAATATTCAGGAACTAGTTTGTCTGTTTTGCTTTCTCTGCTCTTTTCTCAACAAGGTACTGAGGGCGGTTTCTCTTCCAGTGCCCTTCTTCATTGCAGTGGAAACACTTTCCTTTATCTGCAGTGTTAGCCTTGCCTTTTCTTCCAGCAGTTTTCTTCTTCTCTTTCCCTTTGTTTTTCTTAACAGGAACACTCTTACTCTGTGAAGAGGAAGCAACATCAGGCTTTTTGGAGGACATTCCTCTCTTATCAGTAGTAGTAACGTTTACTTTCAATTCCAGACCTTTAGCTCTCATCATAATCTGGTAAGCCTATAGCTCATTTAGAAGAGTAGTCAAGTTGTATTCTATTTTATTCATAAGCGCGTTCGTGCAGAACTACAGAAAACTCTTCGGAAGAGATTCTAGAATAAAACCAACTTGACTTCTCTTGTCAATGACAACCCCATTTACTTATGCCATATTGAAATGGACCATCATGTCCAGGACATGTTCTCTAACAGAGGCCCCTTCTTTCATATGGCAGTTGTAAGCGTATTTAATAGCATCATGCCTTAAGGAGAAAGACAGTTGTTCAAACATCCCACGGAGAGATTCAATAATCTCTTTGTCAGTACCTATACTCCCGTGATTCTTTCCTAACACATCAGATATGCGGGCAATGATATAGGCACATGTTTTGTCATTCACCTTGATCCATCTATCGTACGCATCCCGAACAGTTCGGTTTGTATTTGAGCCAGGAATGGGAGGACAATCTTCTGTTAAAACGAACAGTAAATCATCTATCACCAGTATAGTATTCAGGTTTGATTTCCAAATGGCATAATTATCCCCAATCAGTTTATCAGATGCCGACAATAGTACTAATGAACTCTTCATTCTGAAAAATATAAAAAAAATTTATCAGTGAATTATTTTTTTAAACCCAATCAAGTTTTAGTAAAGTAATAATATACCCAAGATTATTTTTGCAACGATACTACAACAAGAAATTCTTGACTAAATACTATCTCCAGAATAGCTCATATTTCGATAGTCATTTAGCTACCGTTTTTGGTTAGAGATTACTAACTCTTTAGTAATTCTATAAGTGTAACCCTCTGTTTTCAGACCTCAGAAGTCGACCCCAACGATGTGCTTGAATTTGGAAATTCAAAGTTGAAACCAATTTTAGAAATCCTATCCATTTCTGGAGTTTGAGTTGTTCCGAATCCTATGTTAAAACCCTCCGAGGGGATAGTCATCATTAAACGACTAACGAGGCCGACTTAAAGACAACAAGCACGCACAACATAGGAATCTCACGGTCCAAACCAATAGCAGAGACCGTGGGATATGTTGGCACATATCCTTTACCCACTTACTATGAACTACTTCCCCCATTCGCTTTGATCTTGATCTCATGACGAACACTTTCCGAATGGAGGTCACTCCTAGGGTGACACGAAGTACTGCACGGATCTCACGATGAGAATTATCTAGGGACATGAGAATTGAAATTAATATATCGTATATTTGATTTTCCATTGAACAACTTCCCCTCATTCACCTTGATCAATTCACGAAAAAACTTTCTGAATGGAGGTCACTCCCAGGGTGACATGAAGTGCCACATGAACCTTTCGGTGTGTACATCTTGAAAACGTGAAAATTTAAAATCAAAACGTCACATTTGATTTTAAGGTGAACAACTTCCCCTATTCACCAAAATCTTAATTCATGTAAACACTTTTTGAATGGAGGTCACTCCTAGGGTGAAACGAAGTGAAACATGAATTTTGATCGTGAACTCTTAGGGATGTGAAAGCTAAAAATAATCATATCATATATATTTGTTAATCTCCCATGGAAGTGTTCTAACATATCAAATACATTATTTATTTTCGTTGAAGTGTTCTAATAGCATATCATATATGTTATTAATCTCCCACTGAAGTGTTATAATGTTAAACAGGGTATACATTTCCTTAGGTTTGTTTCGGCTAATTAAACAACCTAAGTCTAGGTGTTTATCCATGTATAACATTTATATTTGGATTTAGTATAACATTTATATTTGGATTTAACCTACGATGTCTAGATGATAAACCAGTTTTAAAACCTCACATCACATATTGCTCCTAAAATCTGTTAACAACACTCAATTATTCGGCCATAATCCCCAGGTAGGAGGTGTTCCATAGACCGTTAACTTAAATACCTCTAGCCTTTGACAGGATTATATACCGATTGAGTTTGTAACCCTAGTTTTACAAGTTTAATGACCTATTTTAACTATTAAAACGAGTGATTAACCTACGTGAGCATATAACTGTTCTTTGTTATGAATTTTAAATGTCTAACTCAATTTTATAACTGCTTACAAAATTTTAGACATGCTAAACATCCACAAGATACATCAAAGGCATTCAATATTTAATATAACATTTATATTAAATAAAAGAAACTTTAAACATGCATACTATATATTATAACACTTTATAACATACTTTCAATGCATGTAACATGCTTCCTATGGTGGGATTTTAAATCTACATGGCAAACTATATGCACATACAAGATTTATTTAATTATAACATATATTACATGTATAAATAATTAAAGACATACTGATATGATTTTAGTTTAAGCATTTTCAAGCAAACAAAGGCCTAATTATTACAAAAACTAGCAAAAAACAACTTTAAAATACTTTCAGGCCGCTCGAATCGCCCTAAATTGGACCCAAATAGCTTAAACCGAACATGAACTGGACCAGCCAAAACCCTTTTCAAGCTAAACCGGACTGGACAAGAAGAGAACCGGTCGAACCGACTCAAAACTCGCTCGTTCCTCGTCAAGCCGGTCAAAAAATGCTACTCGATCGTTTAGTTCAGTTGAAACTCGATACTCGACGGCTGATTGTTTGAAAACTTGATCCTCGCTCCTCAATGAAACTAATTCCTCGCTCGACTATGAGCAGTGTTGCAACGTTCAAGTGCAGCATTGCAACGCTGCTATGACAGAAGCTGACGATCAGTTTTCTGCAACTTGGCCTTCTTCATTTCTTTCTTCAATTACAACTTAATTTCAACTCTAATGACTCCAAATAAATGACAAACTCTTGAGTACACATATAAGCTCATCAAACAAGAGTCAATTACAAATTTAACCAAGGAATCAAAGAGAATTTAAATGCCAAATATAAAAAAATCATATCAGTGCACCATTTTCATATATCTCATAAAAAACACCCACCACACAAAAATTAAACCAAATTAAATGATTAAAAGATGCTCTGATACCAATTGTTAGTGAATACTAGCAAGTAACAGAAAAAAAGGGGATCAATAAGCATTCTAATTCATTAATTTTGGCTATAAATTAAGCATGCTCATAAACCAATAAGAGGGTTTCATAACATACCTTTGTAGGAACACTTGAATCTCGAATTCAGCTGCAAATCTTCTCCAAATCTACTTGTGAACCACCTCAAGACTTTCCCTACTATTCTCTTGGTGCCTTAGATTGAGTTGTGGGACTCAAAATAAGCTTGAATAAAGAGAATTTTGGAGAAGAAGCTCACTGTTGCACCTTGGAAGAACACCTTCTTCAACCACAAAGTTTTTCAGAAAAAACTCATATGTTGCATCAGTTTACATGCTCGATTCTCAGTCCAATCTTCCCTATTTATTGCAACACTATCATGCATAACAAATTGCTGCATGAAGAATAACTCATGCTTAGAAGATTGACTCAAGCATTTGGTGGGAAATGAGTGAGCTTCTAGGATAGTAAGTGGAGATCTCCCACTTTCCCATTTTGATGTTTTCAATTTTGTTTTACAAATTTGATTTCCAAAATCAATTTTGTTTTCAAAAATTGAAAACTTTATTGATTTTACAAAATTAATTCATGAATTAATTTTCTAATTAAAATTAATAATAAATAATTAATTAAATAATTTAATTAATTCTAATTAATTCAATATTAAATATTAAATAAATTTTGCATACATTCCTCCATCATGAATCCCTATTCATGAATTTAATATTTAAATCATATTTAAATATTAATTGATTCTCCAATTCCGCTTAATTCTAAAATTAAATGCGTAATTATATCACATATAATTATTAATTTCCTTAATTCTAATTTGAATGTTTCAAATTAACTTATCACGTTACTCTAAGGCTAATCCATTTACGTGCTAGTAGGGGGACCTCATGGACCTACAGATCATGGGCTCCAACGATCCGAGATTAATTAGCTAAACTCTTTACACCGAATTAACCCCCATTCATTAACTGCTGGGTCACTCAACTAAAGCCCAGAGTTGCACTCCCCTCACTGTAGATATAATATGTCCACTCGATATAACCAAGGTTAGTAAGTTAACCCTTCACGGGTTGTTCGTAATAACGATTGGGTCAAATACCTATTTTACCCCTGAGATTACCTCTTGTTCCTTAAGTCCCACTGATCCTCTAATGAACAATTGGTTTGTGATCCGATCAATAAACTGAGTCCCTCTCGGGCCAATGAGAGGGTGGGGCCCCTTGTTCAAGACCTAGAGTCAGCACTTAAGGGAACAACCTCTCTGCTATCTCAGAAAAATGGGTAGGAGTGAATTCCATCTTGCACCCTATATGTCTCCAGCTATCTACCCGTTCTTACCCTGAAATGGAGGTTTATTGAGTCGGTGCTGTTGAGTCAACCCTCACCTATGAAAATCTAAGGAAATCTCGAATAAACAGGAGTTCATAGTTAGCTCAGGATTAAGGTCAAGTTACCTATGTCATCGCTTTGAAATAGTCAGTCTTAAACACTAAACAACGTTATAAAGTAAGAGTGACTAATTTCGTGGTCCGATCTTGTACAAACCCATTGCACAGAACACCCTCACTCCTCATGTCATAATATGTACGAATTAGGATCACATCGTCTGTAGCATTTTACAACTCCTTGTAACAACTACAGAGTGAGTCACATCCGATAGTGTTACCAGAAGAAGGCACCCAATCTTATTCATATACTATAAATCATTTTGACTATTTATTCGAATCTGATCCACTTTTATGTCTCCGCATAAAGTTCAAGTACTCATATAATAGTCATGGATCTTTTAGTTAATCTGATTTATTTCTAAAACGAAATAAGCAATTCATATATTCAATAAAAACTTATTGAATTTTTAGAATAAGTTTTATTGTTTACAAACCATGAGTTTTATGACCTAAAATCCAACAGATGGAATTCACTTCTTCCCCGAAGCAGAGGTAGGTAGATAAATAGCTCCCTTAAAGGCTGATTTTGGGTCTTGAACAATGTAGCGCCACACCCTCTCTTGGCTCGATAGGGGTTTAGTCATAGTGGGACTATGATCTATTGTTCATTAGAGGGATCAGTGGTACTTAAGAAGTTAGATGTAACTACAGAGGCAAAACGGTATTTTGGCCCAGTTGTACTTACGAGATATTTGTGAAGGGTTATCGTACTGTTGATTGGTTATATCCAATGGACATAAAAATATATTTATAGTGCGAAGAGTGCAGCTATTAGTCTTTAGTGGAGTGTCCGACAGTTAACGGATGGTGGATAATGTGATTAAAGAGTATAATCAGTTATTACCATTGGAGCTTCAAACTACAGGTCTATAAGGTCCCCTTGGTAGCTCAATGACTTTAAGTTGAGAATTAGGTTTTGGGTTAATTTGAAATATTTAAATTAGTAAGAGGAAATTTAATTATATATGATATATTCAAGTTAATTCAATTATATATGATATAATTGATATAATGTATTTGATATATTATTGTTTAGTTGGAGGAACTGATATTTGAATATGATTCAAATATATTTTCTATGAATAAGATTCATAGTTATTAAATTTAATATAAACATGATTTATATTAAATGCCATAAAATAGAGAAAAAGAACTATGGTTTATATATTGTATATGATGTAATATTAAAACTATAGGTTATAAATATAATCTGATAAGTTAGTTATCATATTTATTAATTATTTGATAATCAAATTCTTTTTCTCCATAACCACCCTTAGTGGGTAGTTATCTAGTTTTCGTGACAAAAACGAATAAATGAAATTTGATTTCAGAATTCCGAATACAAATAAGCATTCATGATAGAGTTGCTACACGATCAATTCCTTTGAGAGACTAAACGATCGAGTAAGCTTGTCTATGCGATAGACTTCATCATCTACACGATTGCATTGTTCTCTACTCGATCGTCTTCTTCCTCCAAACTCTAAACTTCCCCTCCAACCAAAATTAGCCAGAGCCCATCAATCCTGGATTCTCATACTGAGAATACCAATGTCACCAAGTGGTAGTGTCCTATTGGTTCGAAGATCAAGTTTTTGCTTGCTGCTTGTTCGAGGAGGGTTTATGTTATTTGATGCATTCGTGAACGAGTTCGTTCAAGGGATTACTTGAAGAACGGTTCTTCAAAGGTATAGTCTTTTGATCCTTTGTTTTTATTTCAAAGCATTCTGTAATTTTAGTTTTATGCATAATCTGTTCTTGTATGACTTTAAATGTATGTGTTCAATCACAATGGGATTTGGACGATCCGCTTCCGCTCAAAGGTCCTCTGTAAACAGAGTTCCTTCAATCTTCCTACAGGTGGCATTTGGATAGGTCAATATTAAGGTGAATGGAGAGAATGTTCGTAGTAAGTGGGAATGGGACGTGTGACCACATATCCCTCGTGCTTTAAGTAATTTAATCATGCATACTAATATATTATAATTCTTATAATATAAAAATGATGCATGAAAAATGCATAACCTATGGTGGGTTTTAAAACTATATGAAATACATTATGGCATATAATATAAACATACATCACATGCACATTTAATAAAAGTTGATGGATCGGGATATTGTATCTCAAAACCAGAAAACAAATGCTAAACTATTACAAAAGTTGGAGTCAACTGATTCGAATAGGTGAACCGGGTCTTGAACTAGCTGCCTTGAAGCCTCGTCACTTGATCGTGTAGCAAGTCCTTTGATCATCGAGCAATGAGTGTTGAGTGTAAATGATCGTAGCAATGATCTCATGGCTAAGGAATATATGATGAGCATGAAAGTCCACGCGATCGTGCAACGCACTTTGAGTAACGCATGCCATGCGATCGTGTAGTTAACGACTATGGGATGAGCATGATAGTGTATATGATCGAGTAGCAAGTGTCGAGTATGTATACCATACGAGCATGTAGCTACTGACTATACGATGAACATGATAGCCTACACGATCGTTTAGCGCGCGTGTAGCCAACACAACACAATCGAGTAAGCACTTTACACGATCACGTAGCATTAGCTATACGATCATTTAGCAAATGCTACATGATCGAATATAACAGTTCTACATGAACACATAGCCAAATATAAACGATCGTCTAGCTTAAGCTACACGATGCGACCACCGATTCGTCTTCTCCATCGAAGTGAACTGCAACTCTTGCTTCTAAAGCTTCTTCACGAATGACTCAAAACTCTAAATGAATACATACTCGATTGCAAGAAATTATGCCCAAACACGTTGGGGCCCTTACAATTAACTTTTGTAAACTTAAACATAAAGCATTAAAAGAGACAACTTATCCCGAAATTGTCCATCAACAACATCCATAAACATTTAACATTTAAGTGCATTACAGAAATTTAAAACCCACCAAACTGTAAACGAAATTCAATACAGCAAATAAAATTTGGAAATCAGAATATAACCTGGCTCTGATATCAGTTGAAGGAACTTTGTTTACAGAGGACCTTTGAGCGGAAGCGGATTGTCCAAATCCCATTGTGATTGAACGCATACTTTTACAGTCATACAAGAATAGATTATGCATAAAACTTAAGTTATAACATGGTTTGAAATAAAAACAAAGGATCAAGAGACTATACCTTTGAAGAACTGTTCTTCAAGTAATCCCTTGAACGAACTCATTCACGAATGCATTGAACAACTCGAACACTCCTTGAACAAGCAGCAAGCAAAAACTTGATCTTCGAACCAACAGGACACTACGACTTGGTGATCTTGGTATTCTTGGTGCGAGAATCTAGGAATGGTGGGCTCTGGCTAATTTTGATTGGAGGGGAAGTTTAGAGTTTGGAGGAAGAAGACGATCGAGTAGAGAACAACGCAATCGTGTAGACGATGAAGTCTATCGCATAGACAAGCTTACTCGATCGTTTAGTCTCTCAAAGGAATCGATCGTGTAGAAAATCTATCGTGAATGCTTATCTGTATTTGGAATTCTGAAATCAAATTTCATTTATCCGTTTTTGCCACAAAAATTAGATAACTACCCACTAAGGGTGGTTATGGAGAAAAAAGAATTTGATATCACATAATTAATAAATATGATAACTAACTTATCATACAATATTTATAACCTATAGTTTTAATATTGCATCAAATACAATATATAAACCATAGTTCTTTTTCTCTATTTTATAACATTTAATATAAATCATATTTATATTAAATTTAATTACTATGAATCTTATTCATAGAAAATATATTTGAATCATATTCAAATATTAGTTCCTCGAATTTAACAATAATGTATCAAATATATTATATCAATTATATCATATATAATTGAATTAACTTAATTATATCATATATAATTAAATTCCCTCTTATTAATTTGAACATTTCAAATTAACCTAAAAACTGATTCTCAACTTAAATCCATTGAGCTACCAAGGGGACCTTATGGACCTGTAGCTTGAAGATCCAACGGTACATGAATAATTGATTAAACTCTTTAATCACATTATCCACCACCCGTTAACTGCTGAGCACTCCACTAAAGACCGATAGCTGAACTCTTCGCACTACAGATATATTTCTCACTATAGATATACTTCTATGTCCATTGGATATAACCAATCAACAGTACGATGACTCTTCACAAATTGCTCGTAAGTACAGCTGGGCCAAAATACCGTTTTGCCCCGTAGTTACATCTAACTCCTTGAGTACCACTGATCCCTCTAATGAACAATAGATCATAGTCTCACTATGACTAAACCCCTCTCAGGCTAAGAGAGGGTATACGTCACATTGTTCAAGACCCAAAATTAGCCCTTAAAGGAACAATTTATCTACTTACCTTTGTTTCGGGGAAGGAGTGAATTCCATCTTGTGTAGTTGAGTTCCCAGCTCCCCAATCAGAAGAATCCCTAAAATGGTAGGCTTGTTGTGTCGGCGATTTGGCCATTATCACTCATGCAAATCAAATGATCGCTCTCATAGGCAGAAGTTCACATCTCACTCAGGATTAAGGTCATGTTACCTATGGTCATTCTAGTGAAATGAAAGTCTCTATTATGAACGGCGTTATATAACGAGACTAAAAATTTAGTGGCCCGGTCTTATACAAACTCCTTTGTATAGAATATCCTCGCTCGCATATCTCATAATGAATGATCAGGATCAGATCATTTGTAGCACTTTACAACAATTGTAACACCTAAAAAGTGGGTCATACTCGTAGTGTCACTAGGATAAGGTACGCAACCTTATCCATATACTACAGACCATTTAGGTTATCACTTTAAACACGATCCACTCATATGTCTCCACATACATGTTTAAGTTACAATGATAACCATGGATTTTAGTTTATTGGTTTATGGTTAATGCAACTAAAATATCATAAATTTCATAGACAATGTGAATAAAATATCATATATTATAAATCACAGAACGTTTGTTCATACAAGTGTTTACAAACTACAAGTCTTTACGAGATTTAGGGCATCAACCCCAACAGTTTTGAGGTTATGAAGTAGAGAATGCAACATACATCCTGAATTGCATTCCATCCAAGAGTGTTACTAGAAAACATTTGGAATTATGGAATGGTCGTAAAGCTAGTTTACGCCATTTCAGAATCTAGGGTTTCCCAATACACGTGCTTGAGGCTAATCTTAAGAAATTGGGACCACGTTCAAAATTGTGCTTATTTGTAGGCTATCCTAAAGGAACGAGAGATGGTTACTTCTTTGATCCTAAAGAAAAAAAAGTGTTTGTATCGACAAATGCTATTTTTTTTTTAAGAAAATCACATAATGGAGCACAACCCGCGAAGTAAGATTGTGTTGAATGAAATTTCCAAAGAAACTACTGAATCTTCAATAAGAGTTGTTGAAGAACCTAGTATCTCAACAAGCGTTGTTAAAGTAGGATCATCTAGTAGGTCAAATCCACCTCTAGTGTTGAGAGAACCTCGATGTAGTGGGAGGGTTAAGAACCCACCTGTATGCTATATGGGTTTAACTGAAATTCTGGCTATGGTAGCTGATGGTAAAGTTAAGGGTCCATTGTCTTACAAAAAGGCAATAGAAAATATTGACAAAGATGAATAGATCAAAGCAATTGATCTCAAAATAGAGTCTATGTACTTCAGTTCCGTATGGAATCTTGCAGATCAACCTGATGGAGTTAAACCTATAGTTTGTAAATAGAGTCTATGTACTTCAGTTCCGTATGGAATCTTGTAGATCAACCTGATGGGGTTAAACCTATAGTTTGTAAATAGATCTATAAGAGGAAACGAGATGATGATGGAAAGGTGCAAACTTTCAAGGCTAGATTAGTGGCAAAGGGTTATACCTAGGTTAAGGGAGTTGACTATGATGAGACTTTCTCACTTGCTGCCATGCTTAAATCTATCAGAATACTCCTGTCCATTACCTCATATTATGACTATGGGATTTGGTAGATGAATGTCAAGACTGCCTTTCTGAATGGCAATCTTGAGGAGACCATTTACATGGAGTAGCCAGAGGGATTCATAACCCAAGGTCAAGAGAAAAAGGTTTGCAAGCTTAATGGTCCATTTATGGACTGAAGCAAGCATCTCGATCTTGGAATATAAGGTTTGATACTGCGATCAAATCTTATGGCTAAAATCAAAACATTGATGAGTCTTGTGTATACAAGAAGATCATCAATAATTCAGTAGTTTTTCTAGTGTTATATGTCAATGATATCCTACTCATTGGGAATGATGTAGGTCTACTGACTGAGGTTAAGAACTGGCTAGCAACCCAATTCCAAATGAAAGATTTGGGAGAGGCTCATTTTGTTTTGGGTATTCAGATCTTTAGAGATCGAAAGAACAAAATTCTATCTCCATCTCAAGCTTCGTATATTGATAAGATATTAGTCAAATATTCAACGTAGAACTCCAAGAAGGGCTTATTGCCTTTCAGGCACGAAGTTACGTTGTCTAAGGAAAAGTGTCCTAATACACCTCAAGAAGTTGAGGAAATGAGACGGATCTCCTATGCATCGGTTTTGGGTTGCCTGATCTATGTTATGTTATGTACAAGACCCGACAGCTACTATGTAATTGAGATAGTCAGTAGGTATCAATCTAATCCAGGATTCAATCACTGGACCGCCGTTAAAAGCATCCTCAAGTATCTACGGAGAACGAGGGACTACAAGCTCGTGTATGGTTCTAGGGATTTGATATTTATGGGATACACAGACTCTAATTTTCAGACTGATAAGGATTTTAGGAAATCCACATCAAGATCAGTGTTCACTCTTAATGGAGGGGCGTAGTCTGGAAAAGCACTAAGTAAGGGTGCATCGCTAACTCCACCATGAAGGCTGAGTATGTAGTGGCTTATGAAGTTGCTAAGGAAGCTGTTTGGCTTAGGAAATTCTTGACTGATCTGGAAGTCGTTCCAATCATGTCAAAGTCCATCACACTTTATTGTGATAATAGTGGTGCTGTGGCTAATTCCCGAGAGTCTAGGAGTTACAAGCGTGGGAAGCATATAGAGCGAAAGTATCATCTCATCCTAGAAATTATGCATTGAGGGGACACGATCGTATAGATTTAGAGCACAATGTTGCTGATCTGTTTACAAAGGTCTTCACGGCTAAGGAGTTTGAGGGTCATCTGTAGAGTATGAGTTTATGGGATAGGCCACGTCTCGGCTAGGGAAAATGGGAGATTTGTACCTTATATTTTGACTATATTGTACACTCCACTAGCTTTAGGTTAAGTGGGAGATTGTTGGGGTTGATGCCCTAAATCCCGTAGGGTCTTATAGTTTATAAATGTTTTAAACAAACTCATTGTTTATTTAATAAAATATATGATATTTTATTCCATTTTTTTAGCTGCATTAACCTCAAACCAATAAACTAACATCCAAGGTTATCTTGTAGCTTAAACATATATGTAGAGACATACGGGTAGATCATGTTTAAGTGATAACCTAAATGGTCTATATAGATGGATAAGGTTGGGAACCTTATCCTAGTGACACTACGAGTATGGTCAGCTTTGTAGGTATTACAATTGTTGTAAAGTGCTACAAGTGATCTGATCTTGATCATTCATGTATAGACTGTTGGGATTGATGCCCTAAACTCTCGTTGGGTCCTGTAGTTTGTAAACACCTATATTGAACAAATGCTTGTGGTGTAATAATACGAGATATTTTCTTCATTGTTGTCTATAAAACATGAGATGTTTTATTTGCATTTACCACAAACCAATAAACAAAGATCCCTGGTTGTCGTTGTAACTTAAGCATGTATGTTGAGACATACAAGTGGATCATGTCTTAAGTGATAACCAAAATCGTTTGTAGTATATGGCTATAGGAGGGAAACCTTATCCTGATGACACTACGGATGCGGCCCGCTTTGTAGATAGTTACAAATGTTGTGACATGCTACAAATGGTCTGATCCTGATTATTCATGTGGAAACATGTGAGCGGGGGTGTCCTATACAAAAGAGTTTGTATACGACCAGACCATGAAGCGTATAGTCTAGTTATATAATGTCGTTCAAGATAGAGACTTCACTTCACTAGGATGACCATAGGTAACATGACCTCAATCCTGAGTGAGTTGGGAACTTCTGCCTTTGAGGGCAGTCCTTTGATTTGCATGGGTACGAGGGCCAGATCGCCAACTCAAACCTACCACTTTGGAGATTCGTTTGATTGGGGAGCTGGGAACTCAACTACACAAGATGGAATTCACTCCTTCCCTGAAGCAGGGGTAAGTAGATAGATTGCTCCCTTAAGGGCTGATTTCGAGGCTTGAATGATGTGGCGCTACACACCTTCGCAAGGCCCGAGAGGTGTCCACTCATAGTAGGACTATGATGTATTGTTCATTAGAGGGATCGGTGGTACTTAAGGAGTTAGATATAACTATAGGGGCAAAATGGTAAATTGTCCCAGCTGTACTTACGGGCATCTGTGAAGGATTATCGTACTGTTGGCTGGTTATATTCGATGGACACAAAAATATATGTGTAGTGTGAAGAGTGCAACTGTCGGTCTTTAGTGGAGTGCTCAACAGGTAACGGATGGTGGATCTCGTGACTAAAGAGTTTAATAAGTTATTTACATACCGTTGGAGCTTCAAACTATAGGTCTATAAGGTCCCCTTGGTAGCTTAATAGGTTGAAGTTGAGAATCAGTTTTTGGGTCAGTTTGAAGTGTTCAAATTGAAAAGAGTGAGTTTGATTATATATGATATGATTAAACTAGTTCAATTATATATGATATAGTTCATGATGTGTGAGATACATTAATTGGAGAAAAATGATATAAATATTATTTGTATCAAAGAAAGGAGAAAAGGACTATGGTTTAAATATTTCATATGATGTGATATTGAAACTATAGGTTATAAATATAATATGATAAGTTAGTTATTATATTTATTTATAATTAAAAAAATTATGAGATAATTGGTTGTGGTGTCTCCTTAACCGTGCGCGAAGTGGGAGGTTTTATTCAGTTTTCATAACTGAAGGATAAATGAAAAATATTTGCATTTTGGAAGAGAATCGTAGTATCGCATCATTCGAGTACACTATAGCAACCTCAAAGCCTTTGATGAAATACTTATAGCCTCCCTTGGCTCACACATTCATCGGACCACAAAGGTCTGAATGCACTAACTCTAGAGGCTCTTTGACTCGATAACCTTTTCCAGTAAAAGGTATTTTAGTCATTTTGCCTTCAAGACATGATTCACACACTGGTAAAGAATTTTCCTCTAACTCGCTTAGAAATCCATTCTTCACCAACCTCTCAATCCTATTAAGATTGATGTGCCCTAATCGAAGGTGCCAAAGTTGGGCATTTTCCTTAGGAGAAACCTTTTGTCATTTATTTTAAGTCACGACAGTTTTAAACATCTCTATGTTATGGAGGGAACTTATTGTTAACGACCTTAGCACATACAAATTGTTTTCTAGTTTTGCTAAACAAATCTCAACACAATCTTTATGAATAAACACTTTATTCAATTTAAAGTGAAGAGTACATTTACATTGTATTAGACACTTTACAGAAATTGAGTTCCACTTTAATTCGGGAACTATATAAACATCATTCAAAATGATAAACTTCTTCTGTAAAGTCAACTGGAGCATCCTACTGCCACATCTGAGATGACGTGCTCGATGCCTACTTGCATCGTCATCTCTCTAGCCTCAAATTGCCGTTAGGATCTAATCCCCTTAAAAGAAGAACAAACATGATTAGTGGCCCCAGAGTGAATAATGCAGGCAGAATCATCATTCTCCATTAAACAAGTTTCCAAAACTAGGAAATCATATTTACCTTGTTTTGCCTTGGCCTTAGCCTTCTTCTTCTCCTAAATCTAGCAGATGTGAGTAGGGATATTATATACAAAGGAGTTTGTATAAGACTGGACCACGAAATGTTTAGTCTCAATATATAACGTCGTTCATATTAAAGACTTACACTTCACCAGGATAACCATAGGTAACATAACCTGAATCCTGAGTGAGTTGTGAACTCCTGCCTATGAGGGTAGTCCTTTGATTTGCATGGGTAAGAGTGGCCAGATCGCCAACTCAATAAGCCTACCATTTTGGGGATTCATTTGATTGGGTAGCTGGGAACACAACTAAATAAGAAGGAATTCACTCCTTCTCCGAGGTTGAGGTAAGTAGATAAATTGCTCCCTTAAGAGCTGATTCCAGAGATTGAACAATATGGTGCCACACCCTCTCCTAACCCGAGAGGGGTTTAGTCATAGTTGGACTATAATCTATTGTTCATCAAAGGGATTAGTGGTACTTAAGGAGTTAGATGTAACTTCAGGGGAAAAATGGTATGGCCAACAGTACTTATGAGCAATTTGTGAAGGGTCATCATATCGTTGATTGGTTATTTCCAATGGACACAAAAATATAACTGTAGTGTGAAGAGTGCAACCGTTGGTCTTTAGTAGAGTGCCCGACAGTTAACGTATGGTGAATAATTTAATTAAACAGTTTGATTAGTTATTCATGTATTGTTTGAAGCTTCAAACTACAGATCCATGAGGTCTCCTTGGTAGCTCAATAGAATGAATTTTGGATTAATTTAAATTATTCAAATTAATTGAGGTATTTAATTATATATGATATAATTAAGTTATTTTAATTATATATGATATAATTATTATAATATATTTGATACATTATAGAATTTGGAAGAGAAAATAAATATTTGAATAAGATTCAAATATTAATTATATGAATTGGATTCATAATTGTTAAATTTATTATAAATGTGATTTATATTAAATGTCATATTGGAGAGAAAAGAAACTATAGGTTATATTGTATATGATACAATATTTAATCTATAGGTTATAAGTTATATTTTATATAACATGTAGTTTAATATATATATTATGATAAGTTAGTTATCATATTTATATATATTAAAATTTTATTTTATATAAATTAATTTTATTATTTATATATTAAAATTCATTTATTTTGAATTAAGGAGGGGGTTACAACTCACTCCCCTCTTTTCTCTCAACCCACGTAAGTGGGTGGTTGATGTTTTATGAGCATTTTGATAAGAAAGAGTCTCTTACATCTGACTACAAGAAAGGAAATCAGAAATAGATATACATTATTTAACAAAAAAAAAAAGTTCTCTCTGTAAGTTTCTGAAAAAATCTTTTCCCTCCTCTATTCTCTCAAATCATTCCCTCATTATTCCACAATAGTCAGAGCCCACCACTCATGGGTTCTCTACCTGAGAATACCAAGGTCGCCATTATGGTAGTGATTGTTATCAATTCGAAGAAATCTTGAAGTTTTGTCTTCAAAAGTAAGGGTTTGAAACCCTAAGTAACTTTTTTGAGCATGCTGTGATTTATGTAAATACATAATTTATGTTTTCTTTTTTGTAAAATTTTTATTCTATAAAAAATGGGAATTGGGATGATCCTGCTTCCGCTCAAGGTTCTCTTCAACGAGATCCTTCAGCTTCGCCTTCTATAAGTTGTCTCCAGGAACTAGTTTCCTGAGTGAAAGCACATATATGATTAGCGACACTTGATTCTATTATCCAGGTCTTTTTATCATTTTCCACTAAGCACGTCTCAATGATAATGAAATCATATTTACTTTGTCGTTCTACTTTTGTATCCTCATCTATGAAATTCAAAACTTTTTTCATTAAAGACGAGTTAGGAGATAGAGGACATTCCTCTGTCAAAACAAATTTCAAATCATCGTCTGTTAATATATTTGAATTCCATGTTGAATAGTTATGACCGTTAACTAAATTCGAAGCATGTAATTTTGAAGAATTTGACATGCTGAAATTTCAAACAAATTCTAATTAGTAAATCTCTTTTAAACTCAATTCAATTTTAGCAAAAGTAATAATGTACCCAAATTTTATTATTTATTTGCAACGATACTATAGTAAGTTAGAATAAGTGCTATCGAGGGGCAGTCAAATACTCTTTCACTAAAGCAAGACATTCTTGACTAAATACTATCTCTAGAATAACTCTCATTTCTATAGTTATTTAATTACCATTTTTGGTCAAGAACTTACTACACTTAGTAATTTTGTAAGTGTAACCCTCCATTTTCAGACTTCATAGGTCCGCTGCAACGATGCTACTGAATTGGAAAGTGAAAGTTAGAAATGGACCTAAGAAATCCTATCTATTTTTGAAGTTTGAGTTGTTCTGAATCCTATGTTACAACCCTCCAAGGGGATAGCCGTGATTAGCGACTAGCTAATATCGACTAAAAATGACAGTAGGCGCAACATAGGAATCTCACAGTCCAAACTAATGGAAAAGACCGCAGGACATGTTGACACATATCCTTTACCCACTTACTATGAACTACTTCCTCCATTCACCTTGCTATTGATTCAAGTAAAAACTTTCCGAGTGGAGGTCACTCCCGGGGTGACACGAAGCCAAGCATGAATCTTACAGTGTGAACTCTTAGTGACATGAGAGTTAAGATCAATATATCGTATATATTTAATCGTACCATGAACTACTTCCCCTATTCACCTTGCTATTGACCCATGCAAATACTTTTTGAATGGAGGCCACTCCTAGGATGACACGAAGCCAAACATGAATCTCACGGTGTGAACTCTTAGTGATGTGAGAGCTAAGATCAATATATCGTATATATTTAATCGTACCATGAACTACTTCCCCTATTAACCTTGCTATTGACCCATGGAAACACTTTCCGAATGACTCCTAGGGTGACACGAAGGCAAGCATGAATCTCACGGTATAAACTCTTAGGACGTGAGAGCTAAGAACAACATATCATATATGTTAATAATTTCCCACTGAAGTGTTCTAACAACATATCATATATGTTATTCATCTCCGCCTAAAGTGTTCTAACAACATATCATATATGTTAACATTCATCTCCCACTTAAGTGATCTATTTGTTTGGGTATACTTTTACTTAGGTGTATTCCAGCTAATTAAACACCTAAGTCTATGTAGTTTATCCAAGTATAACGCTTATAATTGGAATTTAACATATGATGTTTAGGTGATAAACCAATTTTAACACCTCACACCGCTCACACATGCTCATAAACGGACTAAGAATGCTCAATTCTTTGGCCATAATTCTTAGATAGGAGGTGTTCCATAGACCGTCAACTTAAGTACTCCCAGCCTTAGACAAGATTATATACCAGTTGAGTTTGTAACTGTAGTTTTATAAGATAATGACCTATTTTAACTATTAAAGCAAATGGTTAACCTACATGAGCATGCAAATTATCTTTGTTATGGATTTTAATGTCTAATCCAATTTTATAACAACTTATAAAATAATAGACAGGCTTTGCATCCATAACCTGCATCAAAGGCATTCATATTTTAATATAACACTTATATTAAACTATAGAAACCCTAAACATGCATACTGTATATTATAACTCTTTATAACATATTTTCAATGCATGTAACATGCTTCCTATGGTGGGATTTTACATCTACATGGCATACATTATGCACATACATGTTCCAATCTAAATATAACATACATCACATGCATAAATATTTAAACAATACTAACATGGTTCAACTTTGACATCCTAAGCAAGAATAATGACTAAATATTACATAAATAAGTGAAAAATAGCTTCAACTTGAATTTGGATCGCTTGACCTGACTCGAATCAGACCCGAACCACCCGAACCGATTCTCCAAAGCTCCAAATGAGGCTGAATTAACCAAAGGGGGCTGAATTAGACCAGAAACCAACAGAACTGGTCGAATCGGCCTCATCTGTGCGAACCAACTCACAAATGCACATTTTTCTGGGCTGGGATGAGCAACGATGCGACGCTCCATCCCAACGTTGCAACTGAAGGAAATTTTCGAAAAGGATCCTTTGAGCGGAAGCAAAGATCGACCCAAATTCCATTTTTTTCATTGAATGTAAGTTTTACAGTAAATAAGAACAAGATATGCATTTTCTTAAATTATAACATGCTTTAAATAAAATACTTAGAGTTTCACCTTACCTTTGAAGAATCCTTTCTTCAAGAACTCCCTCGTACAAGCCATGAATGGATCACCTTCTCCACGCGAAACACCTTCTTCAAAAGGATACCACCAGTTGAGAATCCTCTGTATTCTCTTGGGACAAAGGATTCAAGCAAGAGTTATGGGCTTTGCTTGAATCCTTGGAAGAGGGAAGGAGATGGAGAGGAGGAGAGGAAAATTTTCTACAGAGAACTTTTCTCTTCTATGTGATTCTTTCAAAGAGAACCTTTCTCTCAGAGAGAATTGAGGAGGAAAAACCAACCTCAACCACTTGAATCCCACGTATATTAATCGAGAGAATGAGGGAGGGAGTTGTAACTTCTTCCCTTTCATTAATTTCAATTAAATTAATAATATATATATATATATATAATAACTACTTTATTATTTATATATACTATATGTTATATCAAATATAACACATAGCTTATAGTTATATTGCATCAAATATAACATAACCTATAAATTTTATTTTCTCTCAACAATATATGGTCTTTAATATAAATCACATTTATATTAAAGTCACTTATATGAATCACATTCATATAATCAATTTAATTACATATCTAAATATTTAATTCCTCTCAATATAAATCATATTTATATTAATTACATGAATCTCATTCATATATTTAGTATTTGAATCATATTCAAATTCCTCTCATATAATGTATCAAATACATTATATCACATATATAATCAATTTAATTAATTATATCATATATAATTAATTTCCTCAATTAATTTGAACACTTCAAATTAATCCAAAATTAGTTCTCAATTAAATCCCTGTTGAGCTACAGAGGAGACCTTATGAACCTGTAGATTGAAGCTCCAACAGTACTAAGATAATTGATTAAATTTTTTAATTAAATTACCCAATATCCGTTAACTACCGATCACTCCACTAAAGACCGACATCTGCACTCTTCACACTACAAATAAATTTCTGTGTCCATTGGATATAACCAATCAACAGTGCGATGACCCTTCAAAATTACTGTTTTGCCCCTGTAGTTACATCTCACCCCTTAAGTACCACTGATTCCTCTAATGAACAATAAGTCATAGTCTTACTATGACCAAGTCCTTCTCGAGCCAGGAGAGGATGTGCCACTATGTTCAAGACCCGAAATCAGCCTTTAAAGGAGCAATTTATCTACTTGCCCCTGCATCGGGGAAGGAGTGAATTTCGTCTTGTGTAGCTGTGTTCCTAGCTCCCCAGTCAGACGAACACCCAAAATGATAGGTTTGTTGAGTTGGAAATCTGGCCACTTTCACCCATACAAATCAAAGGACCGCCTTCATGGGTAGGAGTTCACAACTCACTCAGGATTCAGGTCATGTTATCTATGGTCATCCTAGTGGAATGTAAGTCTCTATTATTAACCGTGTTATATAAAGAGACTATTCATTTCGTGGTCCGGTCTTATACAAACTCTTTCATGTCTCCACATGAATGATCAGGATCAGATCATTTGTAGCACTTTACAACACTTGTAACACCTACAAAGCGGGCCATTTCCGTAGTGTCACCAGGATAAGGTACCTAGCCTTATCCATCTACTCCAGACCGTTTAGGTTATTATTTAAACAAGATCCACTTGTATGTCACTACATACTTGTTTAAATTACATGAAATAATCTGGGATCTTAGTTTATTGGATTGAGTATATGCTTATAAAATAACACTTATTTTATTAACAACAATATGTTTATACAAAGTTTACAAACTAGAGATTATAAAGAGATTTAAGACACCAATCTCAATAGCAACGCCATGAGTTTCATCAAGAGTGGTGTTGCAACGCTGCAAGGCAATGTTACAACGCCTGGGGCAGCGTTGCAATGCTACCTAGCAGTAGTTTCGAATCCAGTTTTCTGCTGTTGACCTTGCTTACTTCAATCTTCGATTACATCCTAATTTTAACTCTATTAAATTCAATAAAATTACAAATTCTAGAGCACACATATAATCTCATCAATCAAGAGCCAATTACAAATTAAATTTCATTAACTTACTTAACAATTTCCCGATTGGGGCAAAAACTAAAGTGACCCTATTCATTTCTGGAGTTCACTTTGATATTGACCAACTGCACAAAACCCATCCGAATGGGGACGCTCCAAGACGCCACGAGGGAGTGCCAGAATGATCTCACATTGTGAACCAATGAAGGAGACCGCAGGACGTGTTGACACACACCCTTCACCCACTTACTATAAATACTCTCTCCGTCTACCTTGATATTGACTCATGCAAGCACCATCCGAAGGGGGATGCTCCCAGGTCACCACGAGGCCAAGAATGAATCTCACGGCTTGAACATTCAGGGAGAAACGTGAGTGAAATCATTGACATATCATATATATCTATTCCTCCCACTGAGTATTTTATAACCTAGGGTTTAGTTTACTTAGAAAAAACACGACTAAGAATTTTAACTAAGTGACTTTTTAGGTTTTCCCAAGAGTAACATTTACTTTGAAAAGTTGAACAACTTTTGATCATCATCCATTAAACTCTTTAACGGAGTCTTTGATCAACTGTCGTATACTTGCAGAAAATCTATCTAATTCACCTTTCTAGGTAGGTTCCAAGGTAGGGGTGTTCCATTTCCATCAGCTTAAGTACTCCAGCCTAGATAGAATCCGCCTTAGACAAAAAGGTGGTATAGACAAATTTAATACAATTTTAATCTTTTATGCCAATCAATTTAATCCTATTAAACTGATTTAAAATATTAAAACTTAGGTTGCTAATCCCATTAGAACCTTGAACTTCTCAATCCAATTTTAAAACCCTTTTAAAACACGAGTTCACCTAAGTCCGCATGTAACTCTTTCTTGTCGATTTTAGTTCTAATTTCTATTATAACGCTTATAACAGAAACAACTAAAACCATCCACAATGTGAAACAAACACATACAAGGCATTTATAATGCTTACAAATTAGCCTAAGTGCCATGCTCCATGCATTGTTCATTCATTGCTACTTTTATATAACACTTATACGAACAAGCAATGAACTAAGCACACATCCTTCCATGCACCCTTATACTATAACGCTTATAATATAAAGATGATGCATGAATATGCTTACTGCATGCATAAATATAACTCTTATATTTCATGATGCATGCGCATGCTTTCTTGTAATTTCATCATGCCATATTATAACACTTATAATACATGACGCATGAATAATTGCACAACCTAAGGTGGGTTTCAAAACTATATGTCATACACTATGCCGTATAAACCACATACATCTCATGTATATTAAACAAAAGTTGATGAACCGAGATAGTTAGTCTCAAAATCCTCAAAAACTAAAGCTAACTATTACAAATAGAAAGAAATTTTTGGTTTAGATAGGCGAACCAGGTCTTGAACCATCCGGTCCAATTCACGTCTCCACTGATCGTGTACCAAACTCAAGTGATCGCCTACATGAAAGAGTAAACACTTTACTCAACCGTTTACCTATGCTTCTTGAGCTAAATGATTGTTTAGCGACAATCTTGTACCTTTACTATGCGATGAAGCATGAGGCACGCGATCGTGCAGCGCGCAATGTACAACACAAGCCTTAAACGATCATCTAAACGACAAAGATGCGGTGGAGCACAATAGTCTAAACGATCGCTGAGTGAGAGCCAAAGTATTGTATATCACGTGATCATGTAGTCAGTGACTATGCAATGAAATATGCTAACTACACGATCGTTTAGTGCGAGCATCTTTTATTAAACGATGAGCATCAAATGCTACCATTCAATCATTTACTTCCAGTGTCCACGCGATTGGGCAATCAATGCTACGCGATAGAGCAAACACTATACCCCATCGTTTAGCATTAGCTAAACGATTGTTTAGTAAATACTACACGATCACGTAGAAAAATCTACACAATCATTTAGCCAAATCCCAACGATCGTTTACCTTAGGCTACACGATACGACCAACTCTTGATCTTCTTCCTCATTGAGAACCGAATCTCCATGCTTTGAAACTTCATCACGAAGGACTCAACAAACTCAAACACTTTGAATTACAAACTCGATTGCTTGTTAATTATGCCCAAAAACGCAGGGGCCCTTACAAATTAACACTTTGTAATCAAAAGAAAGCTTTAAACAGAGGCAATTAACCCGTAAACATTCAACAACATCATCCACAAATGCATTTAACACTTAAACGCAATGCAGAAAACCCACCACGACTGTAAAAGAAGTTCAAAACAAAAGTGAAATTTGGAATATCATAAAAACCTGACTCTGATACCAATTGAAAGAAATCAAACATGAGGATTTCCATAACCAGCGGAATGATCGTTCCAAATTCCATTCGATATTGAACATACACAATAACAGTCAAGAAATGGAAACTAACAGGTCATGAACAATACGAAATTACAACATGCTTATAGATGAGATCGAGGGATAAAGTATACATACCTTTGAATACTCATTCTTCAAACTCCCTCGATCACTCCAAACGTCCAAGACAACAATACACGAATGCTCGAACACAACGACCGCAACACATCACGACCAACAACAACACGAACAATGAGAACACACAACGAACGACCTCTAAAACCTCAAACTCAGTCGAGTTAAGTGAGCACACCACCACAATGGTTACCTTGGTATTCTCGGTGTGAGAATTCAGAAGTGTGGACTCTGTATGATCTTGGTTAGAGGAAGAGACTAGAGGAACAACAATCGTGTAGGCAATTGAGCAAGTGGGAGATGAGAAGTGTCTATCGTATAGATGAAATGCTTAATCGTGTAGAAGAAGGCATCCTATCGTATAGACAATGTCCTACAATCGTTTAGCTACGACCAGTTGAGTGAACTATCGTATAGTGACACTCCATGATCGTTTAGTCTTTCTATGAGCTATCGTTTAGTGAAACAATTTTACTTGATAGCATTCCATGAGTTTCTTTTCGAATTAAGCAACTTTTCTAAATTTAGGAAAAGTTTTTTCTTTTATCTCACGGTTACCATAAAACAATCAATAACCTCCCACTCAATTGGTTATTAGAGAAAAAGAGATAATTATCCAATAATTAATATTATTATAAATATATATGATAACCAACTTACCATATTATATTTATAACCTATAGTTTTAATATTTCATCTCATGAAACATATAAAACATAGTTCTTTTTCTATTTTATGATACAAAATCATATTTACATTAATCCTCCACTTGATGTATCACATACATCACACCAATTATATCATATATAATCGAATTTCCTCTTGTCAATTTGAACATTTCAAATCAATCCCAAGAACTAGTCTAAACTTGAATTCATTGAGCTACCAAGGGGACCTTATGGACCTGTAGCTTGAAACTCCAACGGTACGTGAATAATTGACTAAACTCTTTAGTCACGGGATCCACCATCAGTTAATTGCTGGGCACTTCACTAAAGACTGATAGCTGCACTCTCCTTACTACAGATATATTTTGTGTCCATATCAACCAATTAACAGTGCGATAAGCCTTCACAGATCGTTCATAAGTACAGCTGGACAAATTTATTGTTATGCCCCTGTAGTTACATCTAACTCCTTAAGTACCATTGATCCCTCTAATGAACATAAGTCATAGTCCTACTATGATTGAGTCCTCTATTCCAAAGAGAAGTTATGGCCACTATGTTCAAGACCCGGAATCAGCCCTTAAGGGAGCAATCTATCTACTTACCCCTACTTGGGGGAAGGAGTGAATTCCATCTTGTGTAACTGAGTTCCCAGCTCCCAAATCAGACAAATCCCCAAAAGGGTAGGTTTGTTGAGTTGACAATCTGACCACTCTCACCCATACTAATCAAAGGACTGCCCTCAAAGGCAGGAATTCTCAAAACACTTAGGATTAAGGTGATGTCACCTATGGTCGTTTAGGTGAGATGTAAGTCTCAAGTTCAACGACATTATATAAAGAGACTATTCATCTCGTGGTCTGGTCTTATACAAACTCTTTGTATAGGACACCTTCGCTTGCATGTCTCCACATGAATAGTCCGGATCAACCATCTATAGTAGTTCACAACACTTGTAAACCTCTACAAAGTGGGTCGTATCCGTAGTGTCACCTAGATCAGGTATCCCTCCTTAATCCTTATATTACATACCTTTTTAGGTTATCACTTAAGGCATGATCCACTTGTATATCTCATATACATGCTTAAGTTTTCATACAATAACCATATAGCTTTGTTTATTGGATATGAGTAAATGAAAAATAAAATAACTCTTATTTTATTCATAACAATGTGTACAATATTTACAAGCTACGAGACTCTGGGAGAATTAGGACACCAATCTTAGGATTAAGGTCGAGTTACCTAGGTCATCGATTTGAAACAGTCAGTCTTAAATAGTAAACAACGTTATAAAGTAAGAGTGACTTATTTCTTGGTCTGATCTTATGCAAAGTCATTGAATTGGACGCCCCCGCTTCTCATGTCACTACATGAACAAATCAGGATCACTTCGTTTATAACACTTTACAAAAAATTGTAACAACTACAGAGTGGGCCGCATCCGATAATGTTACTAGAATAAGGCACCCAACCTTATTCATATACTATAGATTGTTTTGGCTATTTACTCGAACTTGATCCATCTTTATGTCACTATATAAAGTATAAGTATTCATATAATAGCCATGGATCTTTAGTCTATTGGATTTAGTCTTTACAAGTACAATTTACATATTCAACCAATAGTTTTATTAAATAAACATCAATAACATCTTTATTGATAATAGAAAATGTCTAACATTACAAACTGCGAATTTTAGGACATACAACCCAACACATGAGGTGATCAATTGAATTGCGTCCGAAAATTACATCGTATCGTTATCGTTATAGTTATTGTTATAGTTATGGTTATGATTACCATTATTGTTATATTTCAGAGAAAAAAACTATGAATTTTGACACATTTACTGTTACTGTTACTGTTGTCATTTGGTTTTCAAAGGTAAAGATAGCCATAACGGTAACAGTAAATTTGACAAAATTTTTAATTTTAGGTAAATACGATCAAAAGGAATCTAATTACATTTGCGATTGAGGCCCATTATGATTGATCTATCAATGAAATTTGATTACGATCACACCAATTTTTATTACGAATTGGTAAACGTTGCCTAAGATTTATTGTTCGTAATGGAAATGGGTTTGACTTCTCATTAAAATTCAAGATAAATTATAACAAAATACATTTAAAAGTCATTAATTACCATCTCAAAGTAAAAATGGTCGATTTCTCACTCTTGTAATTGTCGAACTAAAAAAAATAAATTGAACAAAATAAACTTTTGATCGGTGAGATTTGGCTTAAGTGTCTATTTGGTCCCTCAAATTTAAAAATGGGCACTTTTAGGCCTGAAGGATGAAAAATGTATTTAATCGGACTTTATACATTTTTTTTTTAACCGT
Organism: Benincasa hispida; assembly: GCF_027475165.1. Classification (NCBI taxonomy): domain Eukaryota; kingdom Viridiplantae; phylum Streptophyta; class Magnoliopsida; order Cucurbitales; family Cucurbitaceae; genus Benincasa; species Benincasa hispida. Next base: position 28,332,096 of record NC_143486.1, read on the forward strand.
TAGTCGTATGAAGTGACATTTTTTTAGAAAAATAATGTTGCAAATTTTATCAAATTTATATTAACTTTTGTCGATGTGGCATTTATTTTATTTCATTTTAAAAAATAGTCTTCCCTCTCCTTCCTCTCCTTTTTCACCATTAATGGCATTGGCTGTTGCTATAGAAAGCCTCTTCAACTCCTCAAATCCGGCGTAGCTCTTCCTCACCGCCGTCAATCTGCCGCCTCGTCCCTTGCACTCGCTGACTTACTTCCCTGGCGTAGCTCTTCCTCACCACCGTCAAATTGAGTTTTAGAAGAAATACTGTTTCTTGATTGGGAGGAAACAAATTTTTTGAAGAGGTGAGTAAACCAAATGAAACTAAGAGACCCTATATTTTTTATAGACCTCATTCTTTTATAGTATTTTTCTAATGAACATATTCCTCTCACAAATTAAGCTTTCTCTGTTGACTTCATTATCTCTTTCTTCATGTTTTTGTTTTGAACAACTTTTTAAAAATAATTATTTGAAAGATTTAAGGATTAAAAAGAAACTTTTCAAACAACAAGATCATAATTAGAAATTATTTCAGATTTGGAGAGTAATTGAAGCTGTTTATACCTACGTGTGTACCTTTATCTTTAAAATTAATTCATCACCACATTATACTTCTGTTTTGAATAAATTGCACAAACCACCTTCAACTATGAGATTTGTAACAATTACTTCCCTAAATATTTAATTTGATCTTGAACTTTGTAGTTTTAATTTGATAAATTAATCTCATGTAGTTTGTTAATTGATGTAATTAAAAAGATTTTTTTTTTTTTAGGAACAGAGTAAGATCCTAATAGTTTTAATTCTTTTTCAAAAGCCAACTTAAAAAAATACTCAATTTCAAAGTTATTTATAAAAATTTCAAACATGTCTTAAAAAAAAGAAAAACATAATTCATCATCAAACAGATTAAAAAACCAAAAAAACAAAAAACAAAATCGAAAATATTATCAGACAACCTCAAAGATATTAAACTTGAGGGCTCTAAGTAATGTTCAATTAATTTGGCTAAAAAAATAGCTTAAAATACTTGGATGCATTCGGACTATACCTATTTCTATATATTTTATTAAATTATCTGATCATAATTTGTCACAAGTTCTCATTTTTTAAATTATTTTAATTCATTGTGCATGTGCGTGATGAAAGTAAAGTGACATAAAAACGGATGCACCCTACTATTGCCTATTATTTAGTCCATGCTCGCTGATCTTCAAGACTATTTTACCGATAATAACTTTTAAATATAATTTTATTTTTATTATTACCATTTTTTAATTGCAAATTACAACTTATAATAAGAAAAACATTATGCAATTATTATTTATCTAGCAAACTAACTATATAACTATAAATTCATTAAGATATCATACTCTTGCCTTTAAAAACATATACTTTTAAATTTTCATGTTGTTAAATGAAAAAAAGAAAAAAGTGGATCACAATTAAAATTGTGTCAAACATTGGTATATTTTGTTCCTTTTGATCAATCTCACAGGTTTTGTTTGTACAACAACTTGGGATATGAGGATTTGAATTCTTTGACATTTTTTTTCCTTTTGAAACTAAAACTCTCGACTATAATTAAGGTATACAATATATATTAATTACTGTTGAACTATAGTCATTATAAAAATCTTAAAAAGACTCTAATAACTTAACTAATGGACAATTTATGCGAAGTCAATGGTACAAGTACTAAAAGATTAATAATATATCGTTTACCCTCGTCTTATTAAACTCAAACTAGAAAATAGAAAACATTGTTTAGGGATTTATATTTCACAATATGCCGAAAATAAACAATTTGGGCCTTATTTGGTAACCATTTTGTTTTTAAAAATTAAGCTTATAGACACTACTTCTACCTCAACATTACTTCATTTGTTATCTATTTTTCACCAATGGTTTAAAAAATCAAACCAAATTTTGAGAACAAAAAAAAGTAGCTTTCAAAATGTTGTTTTTGAAATTTGGAATTTGCCCAAGAATTCAATCATTATAAGAAAGATGCAAATTATTATAAGAAGTATAAATGAAATAGACTGAATTTTAAAAAACAAAAACAAAAAACTAAGGCCTCATTTAGTAACTATTTTGTTTTTTATTTTCGTTTTTGAAAAAAAAAAAAAAAGCCTATGGACACTATTTCGGAAAATTTCACAAAATGACCTAAAACCCAAAAACTTTTCTATTAATAACCTCTTCCTAAAAACTTTTCTACCACTAACCTTTTCTCCATGCAAAATTCCAAAATTAACTCCAGTTTTTAAAAAGCCTTCAAACCACACAACATTTCTTCTTCCTTTAACGATTTCTTCAGCCCTTCATTCAATGTGCATTCAATACACCACCAACGTCCCACCAAAAAATTTATTCCCAACTAATATTCTTTCAATAGCATTAAAGATAATGGAACGTCACTCTCATTATTCACGTCCTGTCATCGAACTTCGCACGAAATTCTCTCATTGTTCTCTCGTAGCTTTCTCTCAGAGTTTTAACCCAACATCTTCGTTAATCGCTTTCATCGTCAGATTCAGTCTACATTTCTTCTTCCTTCAACGGTTTCTTCAACCCTTCATTCAATGTACGATTTCTTCTCCCAGATCGCTTTCATAATAAGTGTCATTTAGCATTAAATTATAATATGATCATTTATACATTACTATGCAATCATTTATACATTACTATGGGGTCGTTTATACATTACTATGCGATCGTTTATACATTACTATGAAATCGTTTACTATGCGATCGTGCATAAACTACTACACGATCATTCATAAATTACAATACGATATCTACAATATATATCTTTTTATTTATATATAGATATCATATCAATTACATATATGTAATATTAATCTAATATACATAGTGGCCCAATTCTATTTCTTTGCTTCATAATTCACGTTGATTCCAATGAATCTGAAATGAAATAATCAAAAGGCCACTAATCCTTGTTTAGCATTCGAAAGAAGTAATTGATTGAGCAATTGACAGATGATCCAGGAGTTCGGTTCCATGGGAATTTTTTATCTTCGAATTTCGAAAGAATTAGCAAACCCCATCTTTAACGTTTGAACTATCATATGAAATGAGTTCCATAAAACAAGAAAAAATCCTATTTTGAAAATAACTAAAATATTAATAATAATAAATAAAACAAGTGGTAAGCACGTAATATATGGGTGGCTACCCCGAGGATCGTATAGTAAATTATAAACGATCGTGTAGTAATTTATACATGATCGTTTAGTAAATTATAAATGATCGTGTAGTAATATATACACAATCATTGATTACAATATAGGTGTCGTTTAGCATTAAATTACAATACGATCGTTTATACATTAATATGTGATTGTTTACTACACGATCGTATAGTAAATTATAAACGATCGTGTAGTAATTTATACACGATTGCATAATAATGTATAAATGATCGCATAGTAATTTATACACGATCGCACAAGAATTTATACACGATCACATAATAATTTATACATGATTGCATAGTAATTTATACACGATCGCATAGTAATTTATAGACAATCACATAGTAATTTATACAAGATCTCATAGTAATGTATAAATGATCGTTCACTTATCAATGATTTGTTTATCCCATTGTAGATCAATGACGCTACTTCGCATCTTTGTACGATTTGGTGGGGATTGGGATGAGTCCGGAAGAAATTATGTTGGTGGTCATATAAAAGGTCTGAAAGTCAGAAATGATATAACAGTAAGTGAATTAGTGAGTATGATGCATCAACGACTGAATATTGATCCAAATATGTTTGATATACACATCAAATATTGCTACAATCTATTAGTCTCGACTCCCCCAATTGACATAGTCAACGATGAAGGTCTTAGCTTCTTTTTAAAAGGTAGTGATGTTGGATGTCGTTATTTGTATCAGTTACACCTTATGAAAGTCATGGAGTACACACAGATAATATGTACCAACATTGCAATCCAACCGATCAACCCAATCCAATTCAGACCATGTCTTCACTTGATGATCATATTGAGCCATGTAACTTGGGGGATGACAGAAGTGAAGCTTGGTTTGGTCGAAACAGTGAACCCAGATGTACTTCACAATTCAATACTGAATATGGATGTGAACAATCTTCAAGTCTACAAACTTTTCCAACACCTAACATCCATGTTCCAACCCCACTTACTCCCGTTCCACCAGTTGTGATGCCTTCGATTCTAATGCATTCCACCGTTCAGAAAGAATCATTTGTTGATATACCCAGACCATCAGAGGGCCCATCGTATGATGATCTCATCAGAATATCTCATGATTGGCTGAATGACGAGGATATAAAGGTCGATCAAATTTTCTTTTCGAAATATGACTTGCCAATTAAATTATAGATGATTGTAATAAGAAAGAACTTTGACTACCGTGTAAAAAAGTCAACAAAGAGCTTGCTAACTATCCGGTGTTCGGTGGAGGAATGGAAGTGGAGGTTCCGTGCAAAAAAAAAAATGAAAAAAAGTGATTCCTTCAAAGTGACAAAATATCCCAGCGAACATACATGTTCTTTTGAAATGAGAACTGGTAATCATTAACAAGCAAAATGTTGGGTTATTGGACACTTAATCAAGTCTAAATACGAACAAGTTGGCCGACCCTACTGGCAAGGGATATAATTGAGGACGTCCGACGAGATTATGGAGTGAACATTACCTACGGAAGGGCTTATCGCGCTAGAGAGTACGGATAGGTGTATGCACAAGGGTTGCCAAAAATATCATATACTATTGTTAGGACATATGGAAAGGCATTTAAGCTTACAAATCCAAGTACTATATTTGAGGTTGAAGTAGAGGACGGACAATACTTTAAGTACGTCTTCATGGCACTTGGTCCGTGTATCAGGGGTTTTCTAAACTGCATCCACCCAGTAATCATTGTTGATGGGACCAATTTGCATGAAAAATACAAAGGTATGTTGTTAATAGCAACATCTATCGATGGAAATAACAACATATATCCTATCGCCTTCAGTATTGTAGATGGTGAGAACGATGCATCATGGACTTGGTTCATGACTCATTTGAAAGCTTCGATAGGAGACATTCCCAATCTAGTGATTATATCAGATCATCACATCTCAATTGCAAAGGTTGTTGCAAGTATATTCCCTGATGTATTTCATGCCCTGTGTATATGCCATATTCAGAACAATTTGGTAGACAAATTCAAGAATAAGGACATAATCCCACACTTCTACCTAGCAGTGGAAGCTTATAGAATGTCTAACTTTCAGATGTAGTGGGCTAAGCTCCATCAATATCCTGGTGTGACGGCCTATCTTGAGGAGATTGGATTTGACAGTGGGCAAGGGTTTATCAAGTCCATTGTAGGTATGACAAGATGACAACAAATATAGTAGAATGCCTCGATGAAGTATTGAAAGATGCTCGAGAACTGCCAATCACAAAGCTATTAGAGCATATCCATGAGTGGCTATAAGGTTGGTTCTATATCCGACGTACACATGCAATGACATGCACAAACATTGTAATTGATTACACAATGAGTATTCTTAAGGAATCAGAATTGATGTCTAGAACATATCGTGTTTCTCTGGTGGATATGCATATAATTAATGTGGACAATGGATATTTGGGGGGGTTGGTTGATCTTCGTTCACGGACATGTACGTATATGAAATTTAATTGCCTCAAGATCCCGTGCTCCCATGCAATATCTGCGATGACCCTGAGAAATATTAATGTTCAAACATTATGTGCAAAATAGTTTACAGTTCAGTGTGTGCTTGCTTCTTACCCTGAACCAATCCTCCCAGTCGGACACAATCAAGAATGGGTTGGAGATGTCGAAGATTTTGAACCAATTCTACTACCAAAAAGAGGTAGCAAGTGTAGGTCGATGTCAAACCGTCAGGATACCTTCAATTGGAGAAGAGCCATGAAAAATATACAGGTACACACGATGTGGTCAGAGAAGACATAACAAGAAAACGTGTAAAAAAACATTGATAACACCTGGCATTGGCCCATCTAGACTAAACAATATGTAATTACTTCATTTAATTTTACACCAATTATACTATACAAATTTTTATTATACAGTATGTAATTTTAGCACCAATTATACTGTTTAATATATAATTTTAGCACAAATTTATCTAAACGATTGCTTAGTTATTTATTTGCTTAGTTAAATGTACAACACCAATTGTATTCTAAAAATTTGTAAAATTTAGCACAAATTTATCTAAACAACCACATAACAAAAACTAAACGATCGCATAATAAAATCTAAACGATCGCATAACAAAATCTAAACAATCGCATAACAAAATCTAAACGATCACATAACAAAACCTAAACGATCGTATAACAAAAACTAAACAATCGCATAACAGATATCTAAACGATCGCATAACAAAAACTAAACGATGACATAAACATATATCTAAATGATCGCGTAACAGTCAGCCAAACGATCGTATTATAAAACCTAAACGATTGTATAACAAAAACTAAATGATCGCATAACAGATATCTAAACGATCACATAATGGATATCTAAATGATAGCGTAACAATTAGCTAAACAACCGCATAACAGATGTCTGAACGATCGGATAACAGTTAGCTAAATGATCGCTTAGTAATCTCTATCCAATTGCTTAGTAATATCTAAACGCTCGCTTAATAATTCTCTAAACGCTCGCTTAATATTCTCTCAACGATCAGGAAATGAACGAAATGGAGGGTAAAGTATTCGTAGAGACACACGTTTACCAAATAGTCTGAAGGTTTTTTAAAAACTGGGGGTAATTTTGGAATTTCACATGGGGAAAAGTTCAGTGGTAGAAGAGTTTTTAGGAAAAGATCATTGGTAGAAAAGTTTTTGGGTTTCAGGTCATTTTATGAAATTTTCCCACTACTTCCGCCTCCAAAATTATTTATTTGTTATCTATCTTTCACCAATGGTTTAAAAAATCAAGCCAAATCATGAAAACTAAAAAAGTAACTTTCAAAATGTTGTTTTTGTTTTTGGAGTTTGGCTAAGAATTCAACCATTGTACTTTAAAAAGATGAAAATCATGGTAAGAAATGTAGATGATATAGGCTTAATTTTTAAAAATAAAAATAAAACACAAAATGGTTAGCGAGGCCTTAAGTTTCTTCCATTAGTTTTTAGGAAATTCTTGCTTTATTCTTGAACTGATAGCCTTGTCCTTTCATTTTAATCCATAAATTTTGAAATTAAAACACCTGTGATTTGAGAATTTGAACTCTTAAAAGGTTACCATATTGTCTTCGATTTATAATACTTTAACTTATGTCATTGAGTCATCTTAACACATCAATACATATTCAAAGTCACGTTATCAATTTTTAAAAGTAAAATAAAGGTAAGAAACAAAATATTTTTATATTGTTTTATTTTTATTATTTTTAGACTAATGGTCATAATTTCCCTATTGTTGTGAATTTGAAGAGCACAATGGTCCACAACGAGAACACGTATATAGACAAAAATATAAAATAATAATAATATATAATAAAATAAATAAATAATAAAAGGTAAATAAAATAACAGAATATAAATTTCTCTACTTTCTCCAATTTTTGTAGATTGATTACCAATATATGTGTCTTTCAAAATCCATCAAATGCCACTATTTATAGACAATTTAGCAAGTAGGAGGTGGATTACATGGACACTAATAGTGTGTAATCTTGAGACACATGGAAAACACATGGGGGTAATGGATAAGTGATACATGACCAATGGACATTAATAATGGTCATCTAAATTACACCTAATTTAACATATTTATAATACTCCCTTTTAGATATCCATTATATATGAAATATGCATTGTTAAAACCTTACTAGAAAAAATCCTAGTGAAGGAAAAAAAGTACATATTTCATATAATTTAATACTCTTAAAAGTATATTTACTCCTCTCATGGAAATATCATTTAAGATTTCTGAGTCGCCGCATTCCAATGCTGTGCACCAGTTTTTCAAATGTTGCAGTAGGTAATGTCTTTGTAAATAAGTCTGTCAAGTTATCTTTCGAACAAATTTGTTATACAGTGATATCACCATTTTCTTCAAGATCCCGAGTGTAGAAAATCTTTGGTGAAATATGTTTTGTTCTATCTTCCTTAATATATCCTCCTTTGATTTGGGATATGCATACTGTGTTGTCTTCGTATAATACCATTGGAAGTTTTTTACTAGAAGACAAACCACATGTTCCACGAGTGTGTTGAGTCATTGATCTTAGCCGTACACATTCTTGACTAGTCTCGTGAATTACAAGAATTTCGACATGATTTGAGGAAGTAGCTGTTGTGGTCTGTTTCACTGATTGCCATGATATAACAGTTTCTCCACATATGAACAGATAACCTGTTTGAGATCTAGCTTTGTGTGGACCAGATAAATATCCAGAATCTGTTTGAGTTAAACAACATGCATCAGAAGTATCAAGGATCCATAAGCATTCTAATTCACTAATTTTGGCAAAAACTAAAGCATGTTGTTAATAAAAATAGGTTTTCAGAACATACCTTTGAAGAACTCTTCAAGAAAATCGTTGTTCAGCTGTTGTCTTCACTTAATATCAACGTGAACCACCACAAAGCCTTCCCTACTATGCTCTTGGAGCTTTAGGCAGAGTTGTGGGACTCAAGAATAGCTTGTACATGTGGAGAAACAAGGGAAGCTCACAGTAGTAAGTTGAAGAAGATAGCTTCTTCTTCACCACGATTTTTCTCTCAAAATTCTGTCTTCCTCCCCTTCTCCAACAACTCCAATCTTCTTTATATATCAAGATGAACATGCAAAGAGATGGAGTGCATGGCTTGCAGCTCATGCTTGGAGAATCAAAGTAGAGAAGATCATGGTTTGTGTGTGAGCATAAAGATGATGATAATGGAAAAAACTCTTTTTCCATTATGTACAAACTATGCAAACGAATTTCCATTTTAATTTTAAAACAAAAAATGACTTGTAAATCATTTTAATTTAAAATTTGATTTTCTTAAATTAATTTAAAAAATTAATTAATTTAATATCAAATATTAAATTCATTTTTGCACAATAATCATCTTTATATATTTAAATCATATTTAAATATTTATTCTCTTGTTCCGTTTAATTTGAATGTTTCAAATTAATTTCTCAAGCTACCCTAAAGCGTACCCATTTACGAGCTAGTAGGGGGACCTCGCGGACCTACAGATCATGAGCTCCGACAATCCGAGAATAATCGGCTAAACTCATTAGACCTATCTAACCCCCATTCGTTAACTAATGGGTGATTCCACTAAAGTCCATAGCTGAACTCCCCTCACTGTAGATATATTATGTCCACTCGATATCACCATGATTAGTAAGTTAACCCTTCACAAGTTGCTCATAATAATGGTTGGGTCGAATCTCTATTTTACCTCCATAATTACCTCTTGTTCCTTAAGTTCCACTGAACCCCTAATGAACAATTAATTTGTGATCTAATCAACAAATCAAATCCCTTTCAGGCAAATGAAAGGGTGAGGACTCTTGTTCAAGACCCAAAATCAAACCTTGAAGGGAATAACCTCTCTACTAACCCTAATCGATTAGGAGTGAATTCCCTCTTTCACCCTATGTTCCCAACTATTCATCCGATCTTATCCCTAAAATGGTAAGTTTATTGAGCAGAGGCAATTGGTCTACTCTCACCGTTTGCAGATCAAAGGATAATCCCGAACAAATAAGAGTTCATAGTTAGCTCAGGATTAAGGTTAAGTTATCTAGGTCATCGCTTTGAAATCGTCAGTCTTAAACAGTAAACAACGTTATAAAGTAAGAGTGACAAGTTTCGTGGTCCGATCCTACACAAAACTCATTTGCACAGGATACCCCCTATAACGACGCAGATTTGTACGCATACTAACCCTAATTTAGAAAGCAGGAAAATAAATAAAATATATAATTAAGAATGAAAAATATATAAATTTAATAGGAAAATCGGGTGGAAATTTAGAAAGGGAAAAATAGGAAATTTATTCATTATCCAAAAATAATGAATAAGGGAGCAAGAGCGAGAGCAAGAGCGGGAGCGGGAGCGAGAGCAAGAGCGGGAGCGAGAGTGAGAGAAAGAGCGAGAGCGAGACCAGCGACAACGAGAGTCGCGAAAGTAAAACCAGCAAGAAAGCTGCAAAAAGAGAGATTCTGATAATAGAAAGAGCGAGATTTGGAAAGAAGCATGGATTATGCATTGAATTTGGCCACGATCTTATAGATTATACATGGAAAAACCCTAAAATTGAATACAAACAAAGAATGATAACGTAAGGGCAAACGTTAGCCAAGATTAGGTGTCTTATTGAGAGAAATCCTTAAACCCTAAGTAATTTTAAAGAAGCCACCTGTACGATGATTTGTCACACTAAGAAGAGCTGAAAACTACTATAAATAGGACCCTTTGCCTGAAGATTTAACCGATTCTCAAACAAATCTCAGTAACAAAGAATCGTGTGAAAAAGTAAGTGTGAGTGAGGAAGTTCTGTGAGGTTAAAAGAGAAAAGCTCGGGTAAGGTCTGCCCAAATTTATTTCTAGTTTAAAAAGGGAAAGCTCTACTGATCAAATCATAAAGAATAATAAGGAATAACTAGATCACAGTAAGTAGTTTATCTCACCCTGTCTTTAAATGTTCTATGGTAGTGTACCTTTATTATGTTGCATGATTATGTTAATTGTTATATTGTATTACATGTTTAGAACATGTTTCTCTACAAGGGACCCATGCATTATGTTTGTTCACGATTACGTTAAAATCAAGTTTTAATTAGGTGTAAGTTATGCTTCTAGTCTACTCTTACGTTTATGCTAATGGTTGATGCTGGATGCGACTCTGGCCCTATTGACTGCATGACCCGCTAATCATCAGATGGGTTAGTTTTCATCTTCCTATCAGGGCGGAGAAATTTATGCTTCCAGGGCTGGCAGGGCATGTATGGTTGCACCCCTCCAGGCCTAATCTTACGTTAGGTTTACGCTAGGGACTAGCAGGGTATGTATGGTTGCACCCCTCTAGTCCAATATTACGTTTATGCTAATGGTTGATGTTGGATGCGACTCTGGCCCTACTGACTGCATGACCCGCTAATCATCAGATGGGTTAGTTTTCGTTTAGGTCCTCATCTTCCTATCAGGGTGGAGAGATTTATGTTGGAAGCATAACCGACCACCACATGTTATTATACGTTTTCGGTCCCAACCATATGTTTTCATGACATGTTGCTTGTGATTGTGCATTTGGTCACTACCCTACGTGAGAACTACTTATTGGGTATATTATATACTCATCCTATATTTTTATAGACTTTGTACGTAAGGACACAGCGTAGATGGCAGAATTGGACGTCGCTCAAATGGCCAACCATCAAACTCACTATTATAGGCACATGCATTTTGTACCACCATGCTAATGTTTTATGTATCCTGGTGTTTTGATAAATAAACTTTTTATATAGTTTTTCTATCTAATTAATAAAATTTAGATATGTTCATTGAAATTTTCACCAAAACTCATCTCATGATAGAAAAGTCTAAGTATGCATGTCGTAGCGGTCGAATCATAATGTGTAAGGACCGGACGTTACAGTTTGGTATCAGAGCATTTAAGCCAATTAGGCTTTACTAATTAGAAGAGTCGTGGTGTTTGATGGTTCGGCTTGTTAAATGATGCCCACAGTTATGCCAAATACGCTAGTAAGTAGAATTTTCAATGAGTAATTTAGTAAATAATTTAGTAAACATAAGGTATGAGTTAAAAAAAAAATTAAATTAGATTACTTCCTTATTATGAAAATAAAATGTGTGTACCAGATGCCACCACAAAGGGCTCCAACACGACGAGGCCGACCTCGAAGTGAATCCACAAGGGATCAAAATCAAGGACATGGGCAGACGCCTTACGTGTTACTTACACCAAAGGCGCTACAAATATTAATACAAAATATGAGTAATGGAAACACAACTTCGTCCACCACACCAACAACCAATGATACAAATGACTCAAAGATCATTCGAGAATTCAGAAAATTCAATCCTTCAACATTTGATGGATCATCTGTGGATCCAATTATAGCAGAGAATTGGATAACAGAAGTAGAAACTATTTTCCGCCATATGAACATCCCAGAAGAACAGAAAGTAAATTGTGCCACCTTCATGTTAAAAGGCGATGCAAAGTTCTAGTGAGAATCCACACAAAGAACAATCAAAGGTACAATCTCATGGTAACAATTCAATCAGGCTTTTTACAACAAGTATTTCCCTTTGACGGTGAGATATCAAAAGGAAGTGAAATTTCTTAATCTTCGTCAAGAGAACATGTCGGTGTCAGAGTATGAACGAAAATTTGATCGCTTGTCCAACTTTGTCCCTCGACTAGTGGACACAGAAGAGAAGAAGGTGGAAAGGTTTATTTGGGGATTAAGAGAAGGTATTTGAGGCATTGTTACTGCCTTCCGACACAAAGAGTATCCCTTTGCCCTCGAGTCGGCCTTACTCATGGAAGTAGATCTTGCTGCCAAAATCTTAACTTCTGAACGAGGATTCATGCCAAATCAAAAGAGGAAATTCGCCCAACAGGGCTTCCAACGTTCACAACGGCAAGCAAAAATTTCCCAAAACACTCAGGGCGTACAGTCACAACAGAAGAGTCAAACATTCATATATCTTAAGTGCAGAAATTGTGGAAAACACCATCAGGGGCAATGTCTTCGGAACTTAGGGGTGTGTTTCAACTGCGGCCAGACAGGTCACTATGCAAAGGCTTGCCCAAAGCTCATCAACCAAGTATCAACTGCACAGACCACCCAGCCTACTAGTAATAAGGTTATCCAACAACAGAAAGGACGGGTGTTTGCTGTTACACGTCAAGAGGCAAAGGATCAAGATGCAGTTGTTACAGGTACATTACCCATCCTCGGGTATTATGCCTTCACTTTATTTGATTCGGGCTTTAGTCATTCATTCATCTCTACAACATTTGCACAACATGCTCAATTAACATCAAAGCCCTTAGGCTACATTCTATCCGTAGCTACTCCTGTCAGAGTATCTATGTTGGCCCACTCAGTAGTAGAAAACTGTGAATTGTCAGTATCAGGACATAAACTAGGGGTGACCCTTATCATCCTAGACATAAGTGATTTCGACATAATACTAGGTATGGACTGGTTAGCAGCAAACTATGCAAGCATAGATTTCCATAATAAAGAGGTCATATTCATCTTTCCAACAGGAATCAAGTTTAAGTTTAAGAGTTCTAATGCACAATCAGCCCCAAGAATAATTTCAGCCTTAAAAACTAAACATTTGCTCAAACATAGGGCTTGGGCAAATTTAGCAAGTGTAGTGGATTTACGAGACCAAAAGGATGAAATTAAGGTCATTCCTGTAATAAAGGAATTTGAAGATGTATTCCCAGAAGAGTTACCAGGTTTACCACCTAATCGAGAAATATAATTTTGTATAGATCTAATTCTTGGAGCTGAACTAATATCTAAAGCACCATATAGAATGGCACCTGCAGAATTAAAAGAACTTAAAATTCAATTACAAGAATTGTTAGATAAGGGATTTATACGCCCTAGCATGTCTCCATGGGGAGCATCTGTCTTATTTGTAAAGAAAAAGGATGGATCCATGCGTTTATGTATAGATTATCAGGAGTTGAATAAGTTGACAATAAAAAATAAGTATCCACTCCCATGCATTGATGACCTATTTGACCAATTACAAGGAGCCTCAGTATTCTCCAAAATAGACTTGTGATCTGGATATCATCAACTACGAATCAAGGAGTCGGATATACCCAAGACTGCTTTTCGAACAAGATATGAGCATTATGAATTCGTTGTGATGCCCTTTGGATTAACGAATTCCCCAGCAGCCTTCATGGACTTGATGAATAGAATTTTTAAGGACTATCTTGATAACTTTGTGATCGTATTTATAGATGATATTTTGGTCTATTCCAAGTCTGAGGCAGAACATGAAAAACATCTTAGGGACGTCTTTTCCATACTAAGAAATGAAAAGTTGTATGCCAAATTCTCCAAGTGTGAGTTTTGGACGCGACAAGTTGCCTACCGAGGGCATATTGTAAAGAAAGAAAGAATCTCAGTGGATCCTGTTAAGATTGAAACAGTTAGCAAGTGGCCTCGCCCAACAACAGTCAGCGAAGTACATAGCTTCCTTGGATTAGCAGGATATTATAGACAATTTGTGAAGAATTTCTCAAGTATAGCATTACCCTTAACCAACCTCACTAAGAAGAATAATCCTTTTATTTGGAACCAAGCATGTGAGCAAAGCTTCCAGGAACTAAAAGAAAAGTTGACCACAACCCCTATTCTCACTATACCTGATGGATCAGGGGGTTTAACTGTGTACAGTGATGCATCGAAGAAGGGGCTTGGTTGTGTATTGATGCAACACGGAAAGGTAATAGCATATGCTTCAAGACAACTAAAACCTTATGAACAAAATTATTCTGTTCATGACTTGGAGTTAGCTACCGTAGTCTTTTCCTTAAAGATATGGAGACATTACTTATATGGGGAAAAGATCCAAATTTATACAGATCATAAAAGCCTTAAGTACTTCTTTACCCAGAAAGAGTTAAATATGGGGCAACGAAGATGGTTAGAATTAGTCAAAGACTATGATTGTAAGATCCTCTATCATCCAGGAAAAGCTAACATTGTTGCTGATGCTCTTAGCAGAAAGTCAGCTCATACAGCAGCTCTAAGTACCATCTCCAAACACGTAATAGATGATCTTGAAAGAGTTGAGATCTCACTAATACTAGAAACCTTCACAACTCAAATAGCACAGTTAATTGCAAGACCTGCATTAAGGCAAAGGATAATTGATGCACAACAAATAGATAAATACCTAAACAAACAACTGCAATCAGAGAATGAAGAAACCAGTCAATTCTCTACAGCCCTAGACTCTGCACACCTCTATCATGGACGTCTATGTGTACCAGATGATGAAGAAATCAAGAAAGAACTATTGAAGGAAGCTCATGAACCATGCTTTTCAGTACATCTTGGGAGTACCAAAATGTATCGAGACTTGAAAGCACATTACTGGTGAGGTAACATGAAAAAGGATATAGCCGACTATGTATGTAAATGTTTGGTTTGTCAACAGGTGAAAGCTCTACGACAATGACCATAAGGACTCCTCCAGCCTTTAAATGTTCCAGAATGGAAATGGGAGCATATTTCTACGGACTTCATCTCAGGACTCCCGAGAACTGTTAAAGGCCATAACATGATTTGGGTGATTGTAGATCGACTCACCAAATCGGCCCACTTCTTACCATGCAAGACTACTCACACTACGGAAGCACTAACTCAAATGTACTTAAAAGAGGTCATCCGGTTACATGGAATCCCAGTATCAACTGTTTCAGATCGAGACCCTCGTTTCGTCTCCAAGTTTTGGAAAAGTTTGCAGAAAGCAATGGGCACACAGCTAAATTTCAGCACAGCCTTCCACCCACAAACTGATGGCCAAACGGAACGAGTTAATCAAATCCTAGAAGACATGTTGAGGGCATGTGCTTTGGATTTTACTGGAGCATGGGATTTGCAGATACATCTTATAGAATTTGCTTATAATAATAGTTATCAGGCGACAATTGGTATGGCTTCCTTCGAAGCCTTATACGGAAAGAAATGTAGATCCCCTGTACACTGGGATGAAGTCGGGGAGCAAACACTACTAGGACCTGAGTTGGTGCAACAAACATCAGAGTCAATTAAGCTAATTCGGGAAAGAATGCGAACAGCTCAAAGCAGACAGAAGAGTTATGCTGACAACCGTCGAAAAGAGTTGGAATTCAAAGTAGGAGATCACGTATTTCTAAAGGTAGCACCAATGAAGGGCATTATGTGTTTCAGACGAAAAGGCAAACTTAGCCCTCGCTTCATTAGACCCTTTGAAATATTAGAACGTATTGGCCAAGTAGCTTACCGATTGGCATTACCACCCACACTTTCTACAATACATAATGTCTTTCATGTATCGATGCTTCGAAAATATGTGTTTGACCCATCACATGTAGTAAATTATGAACCTCTACAAATAAGTGAAAATTTGGAATATGAAGAGACTCTAGTTTGCATCCTAGCAAGAGAGAAGAAGTCGCTTCGTAATCAGGAAATAAGTTTAGTAAAGGTTCTCTGGAGAAATCAGCAAGTGTAAGAAGCTACAAGGGAACGAGAAGAAGAGATGAAAGACAAATACCCTTATCTTTTTAAGAACCAAGAAACTTTTGAGGACGAAAGTTCTTAAGGGGGGAAGAATGTAACGACGCAAATTTGTACGCATACAGGAAATTAAATGTCAAATATTAAGCAGGACGAAATTTTGTTTAAAGGGGTGGTAAATGTATTACCCTAACCCTAATTTAGAAAGCAGGAAAACAAATAAAATATATAATTAAGAAGGAAAAATATATAAATTTAATAGGAAAATCGGGTGGAAATTTAGAAGGGGAAAAATAGGAAATTTATTCATTATCCAAAAATAATGAATAAGGGAGCAAGAGCGAGAGCGGGAGCGGGAGCGGGAGCGGGAGCAAGAGCGAGAGCGGGAGCGGGAGCGGGAGCGGGAGCAAGAGCGAGAGCAAGAGCGAGAGTGAGAGCGGGAGCGGGAGCGACAACGACAGCGAGACCAACGACAGCGAGAGTCGCGAGAGCCAAACCAGCGAGTAAGCTGCAGAGAGCGAGATTCTGAGAACAGAAAGAGCGAGATTTGGACAGAAGCATGGATTATGCGTTGAATTTGGCCACGATCTTATAGATTATACATGGAAAAACCCTAAAATTGAATACAAACAAAGAATGATAACGTAAGGGCAAACGTTAGCCAAGATTAGGTGTCTTATTGAGAGGAATCCTTAAACCCTAAGTAATTTTAAAGAAGCCACCTGTACGATGATTTGTCACACTGAGAAGAGCTGAAAACTACTATAAATAGAACCCTTTGCCTGAAGATTTAACCGATTCTCAAACAAATCTCAGTAACAAAGAATCGTGTGAAAAAGTAAGTGTGAGTGAGGAAGTTCTGTGAGGTTAAAAGAGAAAAGCTCGGGTAAGGTGCTGCCCAAATTTCCTTCTAGTTTAAAAAGGGAAAGCTCTACTGATCAAATCATAAAGAATAATAAGGAATAACTAGATCACAGTAAGTAGTTTATCTCACCCTGTCTTTAAATGTTCTATGGTAGTGTACCTTTATTATGTTGCATGATTATGTTAATTGTTATATTGCATTACATGTTTAGAACACGTTTCTCTACAAGGGACCCCATGCATTATGTTTGTTCACGATTACGTTAAAATCAAGTTTTTATTAGGTGTAAGTTATGCTTATAGTCTAATCTTACGTTTATGCTAATGGTTGATGCTGGATGCGACTCTGGCCCTATTGACTGCATGACCCGTTAATCATCAGATGGGTTAGTTTCCGCTTAAGTCCTCATCTTTCTATCAGGCCGGAGAAATTTATGCTTCCAGGGCTGGCAGGGCATGTATGGTTGCACCCCTCCAGGCCTAATCTTACGTTATGTTTACGCTAGGGACTAGCAGGGTATGTATGGTTGCACCCCTCTAGTCCAATATTACGTTTATGCTAATGGTTGATGTTGGATGCGACTCTGGCCCTACTGACTGCATGACCCGCTAATCATCAGATGGGTTAGTTTTCGCTTAGGTTCTCATCTTTCTATCAGGGCGGAGAGATTTGTGTTGGAAGCATAACCGACCACCACATGTTATTATACGTTTTCGGTTCCAACCATATGTTTTCATGACATGTTGCTTGTGATTATGCATTTGGTCACTACCTTACGTGAGAACTACTTATTTGGTATATTATATACTCATCCTATATGTTTACAGACTTTGTACGTAAGGACACAACGTAGATGGCATAATTGGACGTCGCTCAAATGGCCAACCATCAAACTCACTATTATAGGCACATGCATTTTGTACCACCACACTAATGTTTTATGGATCCTGATGTTTTGATAAATAAACTTTTTATATAGTTTTTCTATCTAATTAATAAAATTTAGATATGTTCTTTGAAATTTTCACCAAAACTCATCTCATGATAGAAAAGTCTAAGTATGCATGTCGTAGCGGTCGGATCATAATGTGTAAGGATACGGACGTTATAGTTTGGTATCAGAGTATAAGACTGAGTTTCTGAGTTTTATAAAGAAATACAATAAACTAGGGCATCCCATACCCATAGTTTTTGCCATTTTGTATCTCATACATGATATTTCTCCCACTTGCCCTAGGTTATTAACCTCTAATATTTCTAGTCTTACTAGATGATTCTTAAACACTTTAGCCGAGAGAATCATTGTAAACATATTAGTATACAAATAGGTTTCTTATGGGGAAATTCATCTTTTTCTCAATAATGGTTAAGAAACACATTTTCCTCCTACTACGTTGAGGTACTCTCAACTCTTTGATTAAGATGGTCTGACTTACCTTAACAACTCTTGTTAATAGTCAGAACTAGAAATCTTAATTTTATTATACTTCGATCTTAGCCATTTAAATATCTGAATATTTGTTGATAGGTATTAACAATTTGATTCTTAACAGAAGTTGCTAGAACAAACATAATTTTTGAAAAATGAACATTTCATTTAACACAAAAATATGTACAATTTGTTCTTTACAAGATTTAACATTTAAAAACAAGTAGCAACTTCTCCCACTAGATAAGCTGAGCAAATGGTCCCAGGGTCAAGTTAGCCTGGTTACCTTTCTCTGTTCTCTTCTCGACAAGATATTGAGTGTAGTATCTTCTTCAGTGCCCTTCATCGTTGAATGGAAACATTTCCCTTTGCAGCACTATCCTTGTCTTTCAATCTAGTAGGCTTCTTCTTCCCTTTCCCTTTGCCTTTCTTCACAAGAATACTCTTACTCTATGAAGAAAAAGCAACTTCAGGCTTGGAGGACATTCCTCTCTTCTCAGCAGAAGTAATATTTCCTTCTAACACCGAACCCTTTGTTCACAACATTTTCCGGTAAGCCTGTAGCTCATTCAGTAAAGTAGTCAAATTTTATTCATCAAGGCATTGATACAAAATTGTAGAAAACACTTCAGAAAAGATTCTAGAATAAAACCAACTTGACTTCTCTCATCCATCATAGCACCGTTAACTTCAGCCACATTAAAATGGACCATCATGTCCAGGACATGTTTACAAACATTGGTCCCTACTTTCATGAGACTATTGTAAACGTATTTGATAGCATCATGCCTCAGGGTGAAGGACGGCTGTCCAAACATCCCTCTTAGAGATTCCATAATCTCTTTGGCAGTGTTCATACCCTTGTATTTTTTCGCCAAAATGTCAGACAAGCTGGCGAGAATATAAGCACGGGCTTTATCATTAGCCCTGATCCATTTATCAAACGCTTCATAAACAGTTCGATTGGTATTTAAGCTAGGAATGGGAAGACATTCCTTCGTTAAGACAAATCTCAAATCGTCTATCGTAAGTATTGTATTCAAATTTGATTTCTAATTAACATAATTGTCTGCAATCAGTTTTTCCGAAGCCAACAAATGTATAATACAACTCGTCATTCTAAAATTATAAACAAAATTTACAAGTGAATTGCTTTTAAATTCAATCAAGTTTTAGCAAAGTGATAATGTACCCATAATCATTATTTTTGCAACAATACTTAAGTGATTTTGAACAAATGTTACAGTGGGGCAGTCAAGAATTCCTTCACAAAAGCAAGACAGTTCTTGATCAAATACTATCTCTAGAATAACTCATATTCCGATAGTCATATAATAATCGTTTTCGGTCAAGATCATTACTAACACTTAGTAAGTCTTGTAAGTGTAGACCCATCATTTTCAGATCTTATTGAACGATATGAGTATGCCTCCGAAATAGAAGACAATACCCAAGACAGAACTATAAGACCCTATTCATTTTATTGAAGCATGGGTTATTCCGAATCCTATGTTACAACCCTCCGTAGGAATCATCACAATTAACGACTAGCTAGTGCCGCATGAAAAACGACAGCAGGCACAACATAAGAATCTCACAGTTCAGACTAATGGAGGAGACCGTAGGACAATGTTGACATATTTCCTTCACCCACGTACTATGAACGACTTCCCTATTCACCTTGTTATTGACCCATGCAAACACTTTTAGTATGGAGCAGTCGAGGTAAAATCGATAAGAAGCCAAGCATGGATCTCACAGTGTGAACTCTTGAGGACGTGAGAGCTAATAACTTTTATTCTCCCACTGAAGTGTTCTAAATGTTTGGGTATATTTATACTTAGGCAAGACGGCTAATTTCATACAACCTAAGTCTATGTACTTTATCCAAATATAACTCTTATATTTGGATTTAACCTACAATGTCTAGGTGATAAACTATTTTATTACCTCACATCGCTCACGAATGCTCATAAAATCGGTTACCAACGCTCAATTATTCAACTATAATCCCTAGGTAGGAGGTGTTTCGTAGACCGTCAACTTAAATACCCCCAACCTTCGACAGGATTATATACCGGTTGAGTTTGTAACCCTTGTTTTACAAGTTTTAACGACCTATTTTAACTTTTAAAACAAGCGGTTAACATAAGTGAGCATGCAGTTGTTCTTTGTTATGGATTTTAAACGTCCAACCAATTTTATAACAACTTACAAAATTTAGACATGCTAAACATCCACGACAAACAACGAAGGTATCTAATATAACTATTATAATAAACATAACCCTAACATGTATACTATATATCATAACAATTATAACATACTGCCATGTATAAACAATTAAATACTAACTGTTATGGTTTTCGTTTTGACATAACAAGCAAACAGATAGCTAATTATTACAAACAGCTTCATAACCGTCCTTGAACCGCTCGAACCGCTCCAAAATCGAATCCAAAACAACTTGAACTGAGCTGGACGAGTCTGAACCGGACCAACCACAACCATTTGAGGCTGAACCGGATTGAACCTTGAGTAAACCGGTCGAACCGGTTGCTTTCGATCCAACCTCAATATGCTGCTAAGGCCAATCGTGTAACGCTTGGATGTAATCGTTTAGCGTCGTCGCCTTGGGTTGAGAGGAAGTACACGATCGTATAGTGTTTGGTGGAAACTAGACAATCGTTTAGCTTTATCGCGTAGGAATAGACGACCGTTTAGTTCCATCGCAGTGCAATCGTTTAGCGCCATCACATAATACTAAGCAATCGCATAACACCATTGCCAAGCGCATTCAAGTCATCGTTTAGTATCCGCCGCAGCTAAACGATCACATAGCTCCATCGTATAGAACATCATCGCATCGCATTGTTGGGTTTTATGTCCTAAAACTCGGGTTTGTAAACATTAGAACTTATTTTGAAAATTTGATAAAGTTGTTGTTGAATATATTGTTTTTTTTTTAAATCCAATAAACCTAAGTCCCTTGACTATTATATGAGTACTTGAACTTTATGTGGAGACATAGAAGTGGATCAGGTTCAAGTAAATAGTCAAAATGATCTATAGTATATGAATAAGGTTGGGTACCTTATTCTGGTAACACTATTGGATGCGACCTACTCTGTAGTTGTTACAAAGAGTTGTAAAGTGCTACATACGAAGTGATCCTAATTTTTTCATGTTGAGGCATGAGGAATGGGAGTGTCCTGTGAAAATTAGTTTTGTGCAAGATCGGACCATGAAACTTGTCACTCTTACTTTATAGTGCTGTTTACTATTTAAGACTGATAATTTCAAAGCGATGACCTAGGTAACTTAACTTAATCCTGAGCTAACTATGAACTCCTATTTGTTCAAGATTATCCTTTGATCTGCAAACGGTGAGAGTATACCAATTTCCTTTACTCAATAAGCTTACCATTTTGAGGATAAAACCGGATGAATAGCTAGAAAAATAGGGTGCAAGAGGGAATTCACTCCTAATCGATTAGGGTTAGTAGAGAGGTTGTTCCCTTCAAGTGCTGATTCTAGGTCTTGAACAAGAGGCCTCATCCTCTATTTGGCCTGAGAGGGATTCGATTTGTTGATTGGATCACAAATCAATTGTTCATTAGGGGATTAGTGGAACTTAAGGAACAAGAGGTAATTTCAGGGGTAAAACAGAGATTCAACCCAGCCGTTATTACGAGCAACCTATGAAGGGTTAACTTACTAATCATGGTTATATCAAGTGGACATAATATATCTATAGTGAGGGGAGTTCAGCTATGGGCTTTAGTGAAATCACCAATTAGTTAACGAATGGGGGTTAGATCGGTCTAATGAGTTTAGCCGATTAATCTCGGATCGTTGGAACCCGTGATCTGTAGGTTCGCGAGGTCCCCCTACTAGCTCGTAAATGGGTATGAGCTTGAGAAATTAATTTGAAACGTTCAAATTAAACTGAACAAAAGAATAAATATTTAAATATGATTTAAATATATAAAGATGATTATTGTGCAAAAATTAATTTATGAAATTAATTTAAGAAAATTAAATTTTAAATTAAAATGATTTAAAAGTCATTTTGTATTTTAAAAAATAAAATGGAAATTCTTTTGCATGGGTTGCACATAATGGAAAAAGAGTCATTTTCACTATTAATTATTTTTATTTTTCAATGATTTTTATCTTTGGAGCCCACTGGTCTACCACGCTTCTAGCATATTCCAGACTCATTAGTGACAACTTGCGGTGTTGGAATATCAATTTTCGATGGAACATTTGCAGCTGGTGTATGTGACTTAGTTACTTTCTTTACATCTATAAATACATATGGTAACTGATTTGCTATATTTTACAAATGAATTATTTTCTGAACTTAAAGTTCACATTGACCTATACGGAGATCTAAATGAGACAATAACGATGCATTCCATGTAATTTCTTTTTCCAAATTCTTAATTTCTCCTCTTAATGTTGGAAAATTTGTCTTATAAAAATGACAATCAGTAAATCGTGCAGTAAATACATCACCCGTCAGGGGCTCAAGATATTTGATAATTGATGGGAAATCATATCCAATATATATTACTAACCTCCTTTGAGGACCCATCTTAGTATATTGTGGTGGAACAATTGGAACATATACTGCACATCCAAAATTCTTAGATGAGAATTATTTGGCTCATGGTCATAAGCTAATTATAATGGTGAGTACTTATGATAAGATACTGGCCTAATGCGTACAAATGACGCTGCATGTAAAATAGCATGTCCCCATACAGATGTAGGAAGCTTAGCTCTCATATGCAATAGTCTAACAATTAACTACAAACATTTTATGAATGATTCTGCTAAACCATTTTGTGTATGAACATGACTACAAGATGTTCAACACTTATCCCAATTAACATACAATAATTATCAAAAGCTTGGGATGTTACATTCACTAGCATTATCAAGACGAATGGTCTTAATTGTATAATTAGGAAATTATGCTATTAACTTAATTATTTGATCAAGTAATTTTGCAAATATAAGATTTCGACTTGATCATAAGCACATGTGTGACTATTTTCTAGATACATCTACTAATACCATAAAATATCTAAATGATCCACTTAGTGGGTTAACAGGTCCATATATATCACCATGAATTTGTTCTAAAAATGCAGATAATTCAATTCCCACTTTGACTGCTGATGGTCTAATGATTAATTGACCTTGAGCGCAAGCATCACATGATAATTCATTAGATTAAAGAATCTTTTGGCTCTTCAATGAATGTTCATTTGAATTCTCAATAATTCTTCTCATCATTATAGACCATGGATGACCTAATCTGTCATACAAAATTGTAAATATGTTTGGATTCATGAACTTCAGGTTCATTGTTGCATATGATTCAATTACTCGTATATGAGTATAATATAATCCAGAAGATAAAGTAGGCAACTCTTCCAGTATATGTTTTTCACATGAGACAGTAGAAATGATATAAAGATACTCCATATTATTCTTTCTATCACTCTCAATATGGTAACCACTGCAACATATATCTTTAAAACTAAGTAGATTTCTCTTTGATTGACTAGAGAACAATGCATTATCAACTGTAAAATTTGTTCCTCTAGGCAAAGTAATATTTACTTTTCTAAACCCTTCAATTAGATATGCAAAACCTAATGTTGTATTGACTTTTGCTTCTAACATTGTTAGTTTGAAAAATATGTTCTACTTGTAAATATTGTATGTGCAGTCATACTGTCTGCCAGACATATATCTTCTTTATTCATTTTTTAGTCACCCAATATATGAAAATGATCAAGGTTTCTTCATTAAAAGAAAATAATTACAATAAGAAAAACAACATTTAGAATATACAAAGGTTACATCTACTAAGAGGAAAAAAAATATGGAGATGAATAAAAAAACAACATTAAGTCTAAATATGTTTAAAGTCAAAGAAAACATTTGATGTTCCATCAATTCTACCGATTTTCTCTTCAGGTGATTGAAAGAAGTCCGTTACATCCAAATTTTTTATATGGGATGGGTTAAATATGTCATTATTCTGGTATACAAAATTTGCTTCCACATTTTTCTCCTTTTCCTTCAAGGATGCTTGATAGAGATCAACTAAGTGCTTTGACATACGACAGGCATATGACTAAGTGTTTTGACATATGACAGGTATAAGCCCAATCATTTTGCATCGAAAAAATTTATTTTCAATACTTTTTGAACTCTTATCTTATGGAACTTTTCCTTTGTGATCATCATTTTGTGTGGTTCTTTTGAAATTTGAATGATTAGAACGACCACTACGAAAATAATAATTATTTCTTCCTCTGTCACAGTCACGATCTCGACCAGGAACTCAACCACGACCACGATTATTATTAAAATTCATAGCATTCACTCCAGGGAATGGTGTTGTCCCGGTTAGTCGAGATTCATGATTTTTCATTAATAACTCGTTATTTTGTTAGGCCATGAGAAGACATAAAATTAGTTCAGAATATTATTTAAAGCATTTCTCTGCAGGAGCATATTTGAGAACATGAAATGTAGAAAATGTCTTCTCTAACGTATCAACATCAATAATTTTTTCTCTGCATAACAACAGCGTCAAACGGATTTTAAATAATGCGGAGTTGTAGTCACTTACTAACTTGAAATCTTGTAGTCTCAAGTGCATCTACTCATAACAAGCTTTAGGAAGAATAATTATCTTTTTATGATCACACCTTTCTTTCAAGATTTTTCACAAGATACGAGGATATTTTATATAAAATACTCCATTTTTAATCCCTCATGAAGATGATAATGAAAGAAAATCATAGCTTTTGCTCTATCCTGATTGGATGTTGTATTTCCTTCTTTAATAGTATTTCTCAGATTCATAGCATCTAGTGGATTTCGGCATTAAGTACCCATGACAAATAATTACTTCATTAATATCAAGGGCAACAAAGTGTAATTTTATGAGATTTGTCATGACAACACTATCATAAAATATTATATTTACATTAGAAATTTAATAGATATTAAATATGCAAAATAATATTAAATTTATTAATTATAACGAAGATGGAAAAACTGACATACCTTTAGGACTTACCTTTAGTGAGGAAAACGATAGGAGCTCGTGCTGATAATGTGTTGTGAACTTGAGGAGCATAATGACGGACAACGAGAACACAAATATAGAGACAATATAATAATAATGATGATGATGATATATAACAAAATAAATAAATATTAAAATAAAAATAATATAAATATATAAATATATAAAATAAATAAATAACAAAAGGTAAATAAAATAACAAAATATGAATTTCTCCACTTTCTCCAATCTTTTTGGATTGATCACCAATATGTGTCTTTCAAAATCCACCAAATGCAACTATTTATAGACAATTTGGCAAGTAGGGGGTGGAATGCATGTACACTGATAGTGTGTAATCTTGAGACACATAGAAAACACACGAGATAATAGATAAGTGACACATAACCAATAGACATTAATAATGGATATCTACGTTACACCTAATTTTACATATTTATAATACCTATTAAAATTTTCTTTTCCAGTGCTCTCTCATTTGGTCTTTTAAAGAAGGGAAATTTGCCCCAACTCTGATAATGTGGGCTTCCCATTTGGACTTTGTAAGCTTGACAATAGCCTTTTTGAATTCCACTTCTTTTTTGAATTAATATTTTTATTATTTATTTATTTTTAACAAATTCCATTTCCT
Source organism: Benincasa hispida (assembly GCF_027475165.1). NCBI lineage: Eukaryota > Viridiplantae > Streptophyta > Magnoliopsida > Cucurbitales > Cucurbitaceae > Benincasa > Benincasa hispida. The sequence continues at coordinate 28,358,489 of NC_143486.1, forward strand.
CTCAATTGGTGTAACTTTCCCAATCTTTTTATGCATCAAGCCTTTTTGTCAACTTGGAGGGATGGATTAAAGTTAAAATTATACAAAACAAAAGTTTTCTAAATAGAGAAAAATAGAATCAACATTTCATTGTTTTCTCAATAAATATTTCACTTATAATTATGGATTATGATTGGGGGAAATTTATTTTAGTCTATTTTAATGTCAAAAACCTCTAAGTTTTACCCATAAGGGATGAAATTAATATCCTACCTTTGTTAAATTTTCATATTTTTATAAGTGACTTGTGGTTAATTATGGGCATTTTTGTAGTTGGACAATACTATTTTTGTGAGTTTTCATTCATTTAGTTGTGCAATTTTTTTTTTTTTACCTACTTGATTTTTAGGTTAAGTTTAGGTACTTTGGTGGTTTGGTGGTTTAATTTGTGTATTGCAGGACTTGGTATTTAGTTTTTGTTGGATGAGTTTAAAGACAAATTATTAAGGTTTTTAGGGGTTTTGATTTTCGATTTTTTAAAAAATAAGCTTATAATAAGACTATTTCCAGTTATAAGTTTTTTTTTTTTTTAATTAACTTTCCTCTAATATTTTATAAATCAAGTTAAAATTTGAAAACTAAAAAAAAATACTCTTAAAAATAACTTATTTTTATTTTTAGAATTTGACTTAGAATTTAAGTATTCTTTTTATAAATAATATGAGAACCATAATATAAAATTTAGGGAAAACGAGTATAAATTTAGAAAATGAAAATTAAAGACAATTGTTATCATGTGAGGTTTAGTTTAAAATAGACTTAAAAGAGGCAGATCAAGTGCAAGTGCATATTATCACGAAATAATAAGTAAAAATATTTCAAGTCTCGTATTATAAGAAAATTATCAACTTTTACCCCAAAAAAAGAAATCTGAAATACAACTAAAAGTAACCAACATGTCGATATTTTCATTGTATTACTACATATTTCGTGAGTTTGATATCAATATAATAAGTGAATAAATATTTTCATTATATCATTAAAAAAAGCAATGAAATGTCACTATTGTAAATATAATATAAATAATAAACATGCTAACTTGTTTAAGTAGTGCAAATGATTTTTTTAAAATATTTAATTTTTTTGTTTTTATAATTCTTTTAGAAATATATTTCTATTGACATCAATATTTTATCGATATTTCTATCTACATTTTTGTAAAATTAAGGTCTCTATATTTTTTTTTGTCAATCGACATTCTAAACCCCTATGTACGAGTAATTAGTAAATAATAATGAAAAACATGAAATTCATTGAAGCTTATGTAACATTTTTTGAAGTACCTTTGTTACAATGACAAACTATTCCCCAATTAAGTTAGGTATAAGACCTATTATAAAACCCAAACTAGACCAACTAACTTAACATCAAACATACTTGACTTATTCTAAAATTCAATTGGACAAATGAGTCATTTGTAAAGTTTGTCATATTTTCAACAAAAAGTTCAAAATACATATTCATTGGGGTTATTGATTCACTTTTGATTAAGAAAACAATAAGTTATGAAATAATTAAGAAGTCATATTATTTAATAAAAAAAACCAAATTGAAAAACCAATAATCTTATAATAGATAAGAAGGAAAACAAAATAATTTGAAGTAGAAGCAAAAACACATAACAAAGTGGTGATCATTATCATGTTGTGGAAAACATATTGTTTCAACCAAAAAAGATTAGGATAGGTCACTAAAGAAGAATAGACATCTCACTTGAGAATTTGTTTTCATGTTTATTAATCATGCAATTCCTAGCTAACACACTTTGGCTTTGCAATTTGTGTATTCATTAAACTTTTAGAATATGTATGCCTTACCTACCAATAATTAGAGACATGAGGTTTAATATATAATTTTCTTTTCAATATTGTTTGTCTTTCAAATTAAAAAAAAAAAAAAAAAAAAAAAAAAAAAAAAAAAAAACTTTATCCTTTTAATATATATGTTGGGAATGCGACCAAAGTCCCACATTGGTTAGATAAGAGGAGGATCATGGGTATATAAGTGAAAATGACTATCTCCATTGGTATGAGGCCTTTTGGGGTGAAACCAAAAGCAAAGCCATGAGGGTTTAAGTTCAAAGTGGACAATATCATCCCATTGTGGAGATAGTTTGAGGGTCGTTGTCCCTATCAATATATTTTTATATTAAATTTCACGTGTGAACTTTTGACTAATTTCACAAAATAATTGACGAGTCTTATAATATTTAGCTATCTAAAAAACTCGTAAGATTTTAAATATTAGATAGGTCATTGTCTTGAGTTGTTAATCCTAATTCAATATGTGAAAATAGTTTAATAAAAATTTTACCTATTATCATTTTATTTATTTTTACAACAAAAATAAAAATTTAAATGAATAACTTGAGTAACTCAAACCAACCCAAATTTTCATGGTTGGGTGGAGTCGAGTTTATTATTTAAATACTATTTGAGTTGAAGAATCTTACAATCCAAACAATTGGGTAAGACCTAAATAGTGTTTCAACTCAACTCAACCCAACCTATGAACTCCCTTAATCTTACTATAAACTTAAGAGAGAAAAACGGAGGGAAAAAAATAAGGGCATTAGCATTATTTATGAAATAAAATTAAAAAATAATATATATATATATATTATTATAAACCACCCATATATCATAATATATATCGAAAAATCACCTTATATATCAAAAAGAATATATATATATATATATATAGATAGATAAAAAAAACCACCCAAAAAAATTACCATACAATAGTATATATATATATATATATATAAAAGAAAACCTCATATGATAGTATATATCGTAGTATATATAAAAAAACCACTCTATCTATCACCGTCGACCGTCATCATCCAGAACCCCACCTCGACGGTTCATCATGGATCTACTCACCCCACATCAGAAAAAATAACCACATGTCGGAAAAATCATCCCACGTCGAATCTCCTAGTCCAACGTCGGAAAAACGCCCCACGCCAGATCTACTCACTACATTTAGGAAGATGGACCAGATCTGCTCGCCCCGCACTAGAATTCGCTCCATGCGCTGGATCTGAGGAAGAAGGTGACAACAGCTGGTTAGTGGCCCAAACGCAGGGAGGTGCTGACTGGATCTTGGTAGGTGCATCGTCGATGGTGACAAGGTGGACGGAGGGAGGGAGGCGACAACGGAAAGATGAGAGAGAGTTTTGAGAGAGAAATTGAAGAAGACGAAGTGTGAGTTGGATATGAAAAGATGAGAGAGAAAAATGAAATTATTAAAAACAAATCATGGAGTGTGGGTGGGATATGAAATTTTTTTCCTCTTTTACATTTTTTATTTTATTTTAATGTTTGGAGGGTTAAATAGTAAAAGACCACTTACTTTCTTGAAAATAGAAAGCTTACTATGACATTTATGAAAAAAAATAGAAAGTTCAAGATATAAGTGTAATGTTGGTTTATAATCAAGGCTATATATAAAAAAACTCCTTTACAAATTATTTCAAAACAGGTCTTTTATTTTAATATTGTACTTTGAAAAAATAATTAATAAAATATTATAGTTTGAAAAATATTTAAAATCTAATATTTTGCAGATGGCCAAGTGTTTTGACTTTCAATCTATCAATAAAAATTAAAAAAGAAAAAAGGTGGAGAGTTGAAGTCTCGACCTATTATGAAAATTAAAAAAAAAAAAAAAAAAAAAAAAAAAAAAAAAGAGGGACGGGAGTTGAAGCCTTCACCTATGGTAGTTTGGTTTTTTAACTTTCCCCTCTCTCTGTAAACGTTTTTTTTTTTTTTTTGTTTTTTTCCCCATATTGTGTCAATTTTATTAATGTCTTTTAAAATATATTTTGTATTTTAAATATTTAGAGGAAAAAAAGTTTCAAAACTACCCCATTTTTACTAATATTTTTTAAAATACTCCTAGTTTTACACTTAATTCTTCGTTTTAGTCCTCCCTTCCCTTTTATTAGTTATCATATATTCTCTAAAAATATTGATAAAATAATTTGGAGAGTTTTAGGAGAGTTTTCTTAAAGAAGATAATATAGTATACGTAGATGCATGGTATTAAATTTTCTTCAACCTATTTATATTCTTTTAATATTCTCCTATTTTTATGTATTTGATATCAAAACGAGCGACGAATTTATATTTTCGTAAAAACAAAAAATAAAAAAAAAATGCTACTTACGCGACTGCAATATAAACAAAAAACATTTTATCTTGTTTAAGAAAAGAAAAAATATTTGTTTATTAATTTAAATGTATGAGTATTCTTAAATTTTTTGTTCTTATAATTTTTCAAGAAATATAAATTGAATTATTTTATGGATACTTTTAATAACATTTTCTATCCATGTAAAATTGAGACCCCAATTTTTTTTTATCAACGTCCATATTTTAAACTTTGTATTCGAAGTTAATAAATAATAGGATGGAATTAGATATTGAATGGAATAGTTTCTAAAAGAATTTTCAAAAAGGAAAAAAAAAAAAGAAAAAAAAGAGTTTAATAATTGATTCAGTCTGTTCAAGCATATGGGTCAACTCAACACAAACATTCTCTCTACCAACCCTCCAAAATTGAAGATTAGGAATCCTTTCAAGATATTTTTAAAGTTTGTGTTTATTTAGTTTCCTTACTTCAAAATTATAAAGGGGGTGTTTGATAAATGGGTATGAGTTGAGTTGAGTTGGGTGGGTATTTATTACCCATATTTGTTAAGCCCATAAAGAAAACCTATGGGTTATTAAAACCCTTTTTTACCCACTCAAAACTTTCATTTTTTATCCCCTTAAAACTAGGACCTTTTATATTAATATGATTGTTTTCAAAACTTATTATATTAGAGAAATATTAGACCTTTTATATTTGAGAAATATTGTTGTTTTGCTAGAAGTCGAGGGTTGAGGATTGGATTAATGTAGAGGTCGAACATTGAGAACTCGATAAACAAAGAAAAACTTGGAAACAATGTATATTAGGGTTGTCGTAGGTTGAAGTTTCGACATAAATAACTCGAAAAACAAAAAAAAAACTTGGAAACAATATGTATAAAGGGTTGTACAAAAGTCGAAACTTCAACCCTATACAAGTGAAATCTCGCTAATTTTGTGATGAGGATCTTGCTCTAGAAAGAAATCTCGCTAGAAATGTAGGCTGAATCTCGCTATGGAAGGAAATTTCGCTAGAAATGTGGGCTGAATCTCGCTAATTTTGTGATGAAGATCTTGCTCTAGAAGGAAATCTCGCTACAAATGTCGACTGTTGAAATGCAAAGCACACACATGAGTAAACTTGCATCGTGGCAAAATGAGAAGTATGAGCTAAGAGCAAGATCGTTGAGAGTGAGATCAGCGAGATCGTTGAGAGCGAGATCATTGAGAACGAGACCAACGAAATCCTTGAGAGCAAGATTTTGAGCAAGAAAGTGGGAGAGAGCGGGATTGGAGAGAGCAAGACCAGCGAGAAAGTTGGAGAAAGCGAGAGTGGAGAGAGCAAGACCAGCGTCATGAGCGAGATCCTCCTCATGAGCGAATCTCGCTAATTTTGTGATGAGGATCTCGCTCTAGAAGGAAATCTCGCTAGAAATGAGGATCTCGCTCATGAAGATCCTCATGAGCGAGATCCTCATTGTTTTTTTTTTTTTTTATGGAAATATGTTATTTCTATTTACTTGACTTTACTATTTGTATTTGCTTGGCTTTACTACCAACGTGGCTACTACTTACTTTCAACTAACACTCAAATTAATTTCACTCTTTAATTAATGAGGTTAAATTAATTTCACTCTTTAATAAATGCACCCAACTCTCTCCAACAACCACTTCTTTCTCCCTCTTCTATTTATAGATGACTTCCCACTCATACGTTTTATATTTCCACTGTCTTTCTTCACGTTTCATATTTCCACTGTCTTTCTCCACTAAAAAATGTATGTTTTTGTTGGTTACTCTTTAGTTCAATTTTTTTTTGTTGGTTACTTCTTAGTTCAATTTATTTTATTTTATTTCTAATCTAACTATCATTATTTTGTGTTTCTTGTGGGGTCTAAACTAATTGCACAAATCATTCCTAATTAGTTTGAGGAGGTTTGTTATTTTGAGGTTCAGAGTATCTCCCTTGTTTTTAGGACTTTTTTTTTTTTTTATGGAAATATGTTATTTGTTAATTGTTGGTCACATATTTTTGAAATACTAGTTCACAATTTTTTTTTATTAATGATTGACGACATTATATTTTTTAATCTGATACTTCTCAAATTTTTTTTTTAATTATGGGAGAAATAGTACTAGGGATGACTTAGCAGTCGAAATGTTTACTCAATGGCAAAGAGCCTTATTATTCAATGTTCATTGCTTACTTTTCTTTTACTACTGAATGGAATTTAATTATGGAATATTCCAAGTATGTCGTAAAAATGTTTTGTGCCAAGACTCTGTGTGAACAAGTTAAATTGAAACATATAATTTCAGTAGTTTATCCTTTGTTTGTGCATGTGTTTAATTTATAGCATCTTTTCATTCAACAAACGTATGCATGCAGCATAATGGCAGGTAATGGTAAGAGGTCTAAACACGTATGGTCGAAAGTAGAGGACGCTAAGTTGGTGGAAGCTCTATTATATTTGGTGGAGACCGGTTGGAGGTCCGATAATGGGACGTTTCGACCAGGATACCTACAACACTTAGAGCGAATTCTGCATGAGAAAGTGTCTGGGTGCGCACTGAATCAGAACACTATTGAGTGCAAGGTAAGGAGTCTGAAGAAACAATACAACGCAGTATCAGAGATGTTAAGTCAGTCGAGGTTCGGCTGGAACGAGGAGTTCAAATGTGTCCAAGTCGAGAGGGAGATTTTCGATCTTTGGGTTCGGGTAAGATTCTAGAAAAAAAATGTACAGATACGTGTTATAATAATATTAATAATGTGTATGTGTATCAATGCATAGTCATCCCAATGCGAAGGGAATGTGGAACAAGTCATTCCCACATTACGATGACCTCTCCACTGTATTTGGGAAAGACAGAGTAGTAGGGCAATCAAGTGAGGACCCATACGTGATGGCGATGAATGCATTCAGAGAGTTTGAAGATGAGATTGGACTTGGATCACAGGACTGTCACACCCCTGAGGTTCGCTAGACAGAATCACCATTAAATCAAGATGAAATAGATGAAGAGCTAGCAAAGCAATATACAGGTAGAGCGAGTGTACCTACCGAGTCATCTCGAGGCAGTAAGAGGAAGAGGTCATCATTTCAAGCTGAAATGATCGACATCATGAAATGACTGTTGAAATACAGAGCACACACATGGGTAGACTTGCATCGTGGCAAAAGAAGAAGTATGAGTTGGAGTTCAGGCGTTGGAAGGAAGTAGTAAATGCCATATACAGCATTGATGGCCTGGATGAGGATGATCAGGTCACCCTTATTGACCTCATTGTCACAGACATTCAGAAGACAAATTGCTTCCTTGCAGTACTAGAACACGCACGAAAGAGGTACTACCTCCGTCTACTAGGAAGAAACATGTAGACTGACCACACCCCTATATTTTGTCTATAGTTCTTTTGGATAACAGCAAATGGACAATAGACCGTCATGTCGAAAAGAATGATAACTTTTGCATACTTGAAAATATGTAATTTTTGTGTTTGTAAATATAATTAATATTATAAGTATCGAAAAGAACATATATTTTGTGAATTTTTTTTGGATATATATACATAAAACATTCAATATGAAATATATATACCTTCAATATATATACATACAATACACAATAATACCAATTAATTGAGCAGCAATATGAAATATATTGTGTTGGTATGTTTTACCGATTGAAGAGAATTAGAATTATTATAGTTTTTGAAAAGAATATATGAAAAATAATCTATTATGTTCTACAAATTGAGAAAAAAATTGAGATCGTCCAGTTTATGTCATAAATGATTTGAGAAAATACGTGTATATTTGAAAATTAATCAACAATAGCAAAACATAAAACTAAAAAAATAAAAGAATGAAATAAAAAAACAAACAGAAAAAAATAGAACTAATCTCATTCACAAAAAAACTGCATCAGATCCTCCAACTCAACTCAATTCTACACAACAAACACAAACAATAATTACCAACTCAACTCAACTCTGCACAACAAACACAGACAATAATTACCAACTCAACTCAACTTTGCACAACAAACACAGACAATTTAACTCCCCAGATAATTTAACTCTCCATATAATAATTACCAACTCAACTCTCTACTTTCATCACATACCAAACACAACCAAAGTGGTTTTCAAGAGAGTTTAAGTGTTTAAAATGTATACTTTAAAGGGGCATTCAGTATAAGGACTATGCTAAGATTATAATAATCATCTCTTGCTTCAGTACATACTATTTTGTAATCCATAATTAGCTACATTCAATACTATTTCAAAACTCTCATTTTCTACAGGTTTTACTATTTTACATTCATCATTTTTTTTATTCTTTATTATAGTGTTTACTATTTCCTCCTCAAACTAAAATAGTTTACATCTCAAATACATACTGTTATAACTCAAATTAAAATAATCTACACCCCAAACACAAACTATTATAACCCAACTATAATAATCTAGGATTATAATAACCAACTCCTTGTCACAGACACCTCCTAAAGTTTTAAACTAACGTGGTTAACAACGCATATCTATTAGATATGAATAAGTTGAAAGTTTAAAAATATGTTAAAATGTTTTTCTAAATACTATTAAACATAAGTTCAAAAGAGTTGAATGACCAATCGATTAGGAATTTCCTTAAGTACAAGGAGTAAATAGCACAACTTGTCCAAAAGTTTAGGGAAAATTACCTAATTATATGTTAAATTATACAAAATTAGGTTTAAATTATGCAAAATGTTACTTAACTTTTGAGTAGGTTTCAATTATAATTTTAAACTTTGAAAAGTTTTATTTTTACCTTTGAACTTTGAAATTTGTTTTAAAATTATAGACACCTTTAAAATTTGAAATTTCCATAAAAATATTTATGTATATATTTTTAATTTAAATAAATTTAGAAGGCATACGTGGTATTGTTTGTAACTATATAGAAGATCATGATAGTTTTTTTCCATTTATTTCATTTCAAAAGATAAGGTCAAAATCATTTACATGATCAATTTTTACACATCAAATATTACCTTAACTTACATGAATGATGTTATAAAATGATGTTGCATATGGTTTCAATTTTTACAATTAACCGTCTAATTAACTTTCCTCTTATTTTGATGAAAAGTCTCCCTAAGAGTATTTAAAAAAAAAAAAAAAAATTCAAAGCTCAAACATAAAAGTGAAACTTTTTTAAATTTTAGGTGCATAATTGAAATCTATCTGAAAGTCCTTAAATATTTTTTCCATAAATTTTCTTATTATATTTAAAATTTTGGAAAGTAGTTACTTGCATTCTATACGATTGTCTTACACAACATCCTAGTAGTTTTAGAAACAACAGAGAGTAAATTAAAGATAAACATAAGATAAACAAATCAATATTGGTAACCCAATTCGGTAATAAACCACCTACGTTTGGGGGGCAGTGTGCTCGAAAAAGATATTCCACTAATATATATATATAAACACATATATATGTCAAGCAATTATAACGTTGTACTTACTGTAAATAACCACGGTTACAGTGACACCTGTACAGCCTGGCGTAGCTTATCACCTAGGCTCCCCCTAGATATGAGACTCCCTCTCTCTTGAACTTAGACTCTCTTTAAGTATGTGAATATTAGTGATGAAACACTTATATAAAGGGAAACTGGTGAAGGTCCTTGTGCAGAAGCGTGGGGATCGGTCCCAATTTTTCATTTTTCACAGAATCACAAAAATTTATAGAACATAACAAAATTATGCATTATATGATTTAAATTACAATATGCTAAAAAAACAGAAGAAGGGAAGAAGAATGCTTACCCTTGAAGCCAATCTTCTTCTCGAATTCCCTCGATCTGGATCACAAACTCTTCGATCTAGATCTCGATCTTCAAAAACTAAAAACCCAAATGAACATCACCATAAATGAACCTCATGTATTCTCCTTAGGGATTGAGAATTAGCAGGAGGTGTAGGCTCTGCTATGGATTTTGGAAGACGGAAGAAAGTTTTTCAGAGAGAGGAATTTTGAGAGTCCACTTAGTGTGTAGAAGATAAAAAATTAAACATGCCATCATAATAAAATTGTAAACTCTTTACCCATTTTTTGTTGAGAGAAAAAGAGAGAGGAAGTTATAACTCACTCCTTTTTTAAATTCAAAATTTAATTATATTATATGATAACCAACTTATCATACCAAATATATTAAATTATATGTTATATCAAATATAACACATAACCTATAGTTTTTATATTGTTTCAAATACAATATAACTTATAGTTTATATTTCTCTCAATTAATCAAGATATTTAATATAAATCTCATTTATACCAAATTCAATTATATGAATCTCATCCATATAATTAATATTTGAATCATATTAAAATATTTAATTAATCTCAAATAATTTTTTTTAAATACATTATATTAATTCTATCGCATATAATTAAATTCATAATTATATCATATATAATTAATTGTCTCAATTAATTTGAACAATTCAAATTAATCCATAATTAATTCTCAATAAATCCTGTTAAGCTACAAAGGGGACCTCATGGACCTATAGATTGAAACTCCAATGGTACTTGGATAATTAATTAAAATTTTTACTTAAATTACCCAACATCCATTAACTGTTGGTCACTCCACTAAAGACCGACAGCTGCACTCTTCGCACTACAAATATATTTCTGTGTCCATTGGATATAATTAGTCAACAATGCAATAATCCTTCACAAATTGCTCGTAAGTATAGTTGGGCCGAAATTACCGTTTTTCCCATGTAGTTACATCTAACTCCTTAAGCACCACTGATCCTTCTAATGAAACAATAAATCATAGTTCAACTATGACCAAGTCCCTCTTGGGCCAAGAGAGGGTGTGGCTACATTGTTCAAGCTCTAGAATCAACCCTTAAGGGAGTAATTTATCTACTTACCCCAACGTTAGGGAAGGAGTGAATTCCGTTTTGTGTAGTTGTATTCCCAACTCTCCAATCAAATGAATCCCCAAAATGGTAGGCATATTGAGTTAGCAATCTAGCCAGTATCACTCATACAAATCAAAGAACCACCTTCATGAGCAGGAGTTCACGGATTTAGGTTATGTCACCTATGGTAATCTTAGTGAAATGTAAGTCTCTATTTTAACGGTGTTATATGATGAGACTAATTATTTCGTGGTCTGGTCTTATACAAACTCTTTGCATAAGATATTCCTGTTCACATGTCTCCACATGCATGATCAGGATCAGATAATTTGTAGCACTTTGCAACACTTGTAACATCTACAAAGCGGGTTGTATCCATAGTGTCACCAAGATAAGGTATCCAGCCTTATCCATCTACTACAGACCGTTTAGGTTATTATTTAAACAATATCCAATTGTATGTCTTTACATACTTGTTTAAATTACATAAAATAACCTAGAATCTTAGTTTATTGGATTGAGTGTATGCTTATAAAATAACAATGATTTTATTAATAACAATTTATTTATACAATGTTTACAAACTATGAGAATACAAGAGATTTAGGACATCAATCCCAACATTAGACTCCTTCTAAGTGTGTGAGACTCCCTTTCACTTAATGATATCTTTTCTTCTACTTGTGAACTCTATTCACATGAGAACTTAGGCTCTCATAAGCTTTGAGAATTTCTTCTTGATGAATAACACCTTTGGCTCCTTATAAGGCTTGAAAAATCCTTCTTGATCAACAATGTCTTTATTGAGATGTATCCCTTAAGGCCTCATAGTTAATATGTTGTTTGAAATAATGGTTGATTCTTTTATGTAATAATCGATTAAAGAAAGATCTGAGGTTATTTATGTAACTTAAACATATATGTGGTTGACATACAGGTGGATCATGTTTAAGTAATAACCTAAATGGTATGTAGTATATGCATAAGGTTGGGTACCTTATCCTTGTGACATTATGGATAAGACCCACTTTGTAATTGTTACTATAGTTGTAAAGTGTTACAAACAATTTGATCCTAATCGTTCATGTGGAGACATGCAAGTGAGGGTATCCTTTATAAAAGTTTATATAAGACTGGACCGTAAAATAATTAGTCTCTCTTAACATCGTTGATTGAAGAGATTAATGTTTCATAGGATAACCATCGGTGGCTCGACCTTAATCCTGAGTGAGTCATGAACTCCTGTCTATAAAGGCGATCATTTGATCTGTATGGGTGAAAGTGACAAAATTCGCTAACTCAATAAGCCTACCATTTTAGAGAATTGTCCGAGTAGGGAGCAGGGAACATAGCTTCACAAGATGGAATTCGCTCCTTTCTATCTTTAGGGTAAATAGATGAATTGCTCCTTTAAGTGCTGATTCCGAGTATTGAACAATGAGGCTTCACCCTCTCATTGGTTCAAGATGGATTAGTTTATAGTTGGACTATAAACTGTTTGTTTATTAGAGGGATCAATAATGCTTAAGAAGTTAGATGTAATACAGGGGTAAAACGGTAATTTGACCCAACTATTATTACAAGCAATTCGTGAAGGATCGACTTACTATTGATTAATTATATTCATGGACACAAAAATATATTTACAATGCAAATAGTGCAACTGTGGGTATTTAATGGAGCGACATGTAGCTAATGAATGTTGATTAATTTAATTAAAAAGTTTAATTAATTAATCTTGTATCATTGGAGCTTCTAATCTGTAGTTACATAAGGTCCCCTTGTTAGCTCATTGAAGGTGAAAAAAATGAGAATCAATTAATTTTGGGTTAAGTTGAATTGTTCAAATTAAATAAGGAAATTAATTGTATAAGATACAATTTAATATAATGTATATAGATACAATATAATATATAGTTAATTATAAATATGATTTATAATTGATATTATATATGAGAAAAATAAATATTTGAATATGATTCAAGTTGATATAATGTATATAGATACATTATAATACAAAGTTAATTTTGAATGAGATTCAAAATTATACTTTATAATATGAGAGAGATAAATGTTTGAATAAGATTCAAATATTTCTTATATGAATAAGAATCATATAAAGCTATTGGTTAAAATAAATGTGAATGAGATTCATATTAAAACTATATATTAAAATTAATATTAATAAGATTCATATATTAAAATTATAGGTTATGTGAGATGATGATTTGAATATGATTAAAATGAAATTAAATATATGATATTTAATTATTAATTAATTAATATTATCAATTTAATTATATGTTAAATAAGATTTGATATATATTTAAATCAAATAAATTTAAAAAAATTAAATAAATTAGGGAGTTATTTTTTCTGTTGATGTGTAGAAGGGAGTTTTAACTTCCTCTCCCCCCTCTCTCATGTTGAACTCATAAATTGAAAGAAAAAAAAAAGAAAAGAAAAAAAGAAAGAAAAGAGAAAAAAAGAACAAGTGTTGTTCTTAATTTTTTTTTTTTCTCTCTACAAAATTATCTCATGCAATCCCTCTTTCCCTTACCCAAATCAAGAAGCCCATACATCCTTGATTCTTGTTCCGAAGAATAGCAAGAAAGGTATGGTGGTAGTGCTCCTGCACATTGAGTTCGAGGGAGAAGTCAGTGTAGAGGAGTTCGTGGTTGTTCGTTAGTTGTAGAGAAGAATTTCTCTCTTCAAGGGATAGTTCTTCTAATACCTTCTTGTCACATCCTGCTCCAGATTACCCTCCTAACCTGGATGGAATGGTGACTACAGCAGTTACCAACCCTTTTGCTGGTACTTACTGCCTATCTTACCTGTTAAATCTTGCTCAAACCCTTAATACATACATAATAACACAGAATTTAACACATTTACATTACAGGATTCCGCAACATTGTTTATACATAGAGAATACAACCTAGTAAGCCTCATCAAGAATACTAGTCACTAGACAGACGCATGTGTACTAACTAATACAGGTCTTCAGTTACGTTTCCTTCAACCTGTGTCTTAAGTGGCAGAGTAGTAGCAGAAAAGTATTTTGGGAACTGACCGCTACCTGAAAAGGAAAACATTTAAAAAATGTGAGCTAGAAGCCCAGTGAGTGACTTAATAAAACATAAATCTCATGCTTTAAACTGGAAGCTTGAAAACATAGTACTGAAACTAAAATATACCAAGCAAACGTGTACATAAAAACTTTAAAACCACCATTTAAACATCAATGTTCCTTAGTTGAGAACGAGCATACATCGCTCTAGCTCCCAACGTCTGTTACCAGCCAAGAGACCCATACTTCAGCTTCCCTTTGCTGATATATAGCCTAGGAGACCCATACTTTGACCTCCCTTTATCTTTAGTTGAGAGTGAACTACTAGATCTAACCCTCAACGTCAACCTTAGTCAGGGAGAAGCCTTTTGCTCAATCCCTCAACGTCAACCTTAGTCGGGGAGAACCCTTTTGCTCAATCCCTCAACGTCGTATTACCAACGTGTACGTGGTATTTTCTATGTACCGTCAACACCTTCGATACATTTATTCAGATACCTTCCTTTCCTTCAGTATCCAGCTCACTTAAGCTATCAAGTTCTCGAAGAGCATTAAAAGAATAGTTTTCAAATATAGCATAGAAAACTCTTTAGGATACCTTCCTTACCTTCAGTATCCCTTTTCATTTTATTTAGAAATACCAACACATGTATTTTGACAACCTTAGGTATTTAAAAAATAGTACATCAAGCTTCATTCAACCTTAACTTTAACCCTAATGCATGTTTCATACTTTATGAAATAAGTTGGCTTAAAATATACTGAACCAGCTTGTAAAAACTACTAGCATGCGTTAGACATGGAAAACATACTTGAAAAACCCATACACTAGTAAACATCATGAAAATGGAGTTACTAAGACATGCTGAAAGTATTTGGACAAGATAACATATTTAACTCATGTCAATTCCATGGAAAACATGCTTTACTTAGCATGAGAAATAGTTTCACAAATACGTTGCTTGGCACTTCATTTAAACACTTAGCATGAGAAATATCTTCAAAGAAATCATAGTTTCTAACACTTAGCATGAGAAATAACTTCAAGGAAATCGTAGTTTCTAAATCATTAAAATACGAAATCATCACATAGTCACTCACAACTCGTTGGCCTCTTAACGGGTTATACGTCTCTCCTACCTCTTCTGGCTTGAAAGGACATAATTCTCGGTTAACTACTTAGAATTCTTAGCAAAATACCTTAAATAGTTCATTTACTAATGGAACTTTCATCATCAAAGACAACTTTACTAGCGAGATCCTCATGAGCGAGATCTTCATGAGCGAAATCCTCCTCATGAGTGAGATCAGCGAGATTCTCATGAGCGAGATCAGCGAGATCCTCATGAGCGAGATCAAGCTTTTTCTTGGCAACCTTTTATCCTAGCAATACTAACCTTACCAACGATACTCAGCCCTAGCAAGATTTTCCTCTAGAGCGAGATCCTCAGCACAAAATTAGCAAGATTTCCTTCATTAGCGAGATCCTCATTCTCTATATGAGTTGTTTGCTTGTTCTTCCCAAGCAGCTGTCCGCTTAGGCATAGCTTCTCTGTTACAACTTCAAAAATTCATAACTCAAAATCGAGTCCTCTTTTGAAGAAACTTCCTTCTACAAACATGTTTAGAATTGAGTTAATTTCTTACCTTAAAATTTCAGCCAAAAATTTCTTATAGTTTGGCCTAGAGCTTCTAATCTTCACCTTGGGCCCTGATTAACCCCAGATTCTGTCTCTTCTATAATTTCATCACTTTCTGTTCTTCTTCTCCTACAATCTTTCTCCAGTAAGACAACCTTGAAAACTAGATTCTCTCAGCTTTCAAATGACACTGATTTCACTAAATTTGCTCATGTAGATTGCCGAAACTAAGCTTTCGAAATTCCTCTTCTTTTTAATCTTCCTGCCGCCTCCCAAATTTAAGGATTAACCGCCACGTGTCAAATTAATAAGTGAGTTTCCTTATTTAATATGGTTTTCTTTTTCTTTCTCCACAACTTCTATAACTAACATGAATTTTTACTTATTAAATATTTAATATATCATTCCTTTTGGCTAAACATAATGGTTTAGGAACTTAGAATTCGGGGTTTACACTTAGCTACACAAGAGCTTATTTCTTCTTGCTTCCATCCTCTAACCCTCCTAAAACATGACTTCATTTAACTCACTAGAAGACATCACATTACTTACTCTTACTTAAAGTAGTTAGGGTTCGGGTTTTACACTTCTTTGTAAAAGCATGCTTATATGTAAATGTATGTTTATCATGTACTGTTTTGTTTGTTTTCTCTGTTTTTCCTCAATTTCCAAAACAAATTTTGAAAGCACAAGACCGAGCAACCTTCGTTGTTGTGATATGCTTACTGTAAAAGCAAGTGAACAACACACTACCACAAACACAACACAAAACCTTCTTATTGAAATCAATGCAGTGCAATGCAATGCAACGCAATATGTATTCGATAGAATTCTCACAATGATATCGCAAATAATATGTGCAACAACCCTAGCATGAAGACTTATTGGACTTAAATAGTACAACAGAATGATAGAAAATATCCCCATATAAAATCGTTAGCTCACCAAAAAAGAACATCCCAAATAAAATATTATGCAGAATAGGTTAAATAAGGAAATGAATATAATATTCTGTAAATTTGACATCTAGAAGAACATTTTTTTATACAAGATCCATCAGAGACTAAACTAGAGACAATTCCTAAAAGCCCAAGAAGTCAACACTAGAAATCTTAAACAAATATATTTAGCCAATATCACATTTCTAACCATCCTTTTTCTTATTTTATTTGCACTGGTTTATTCTTTAATCTAAATTCGATTTTCTAGATAAACATTGAAAGAGTGTCTAAAATACTCAAGTATGCTAGAAATCAAATCTAGAATCTAGACAACAAGAGTCTCACTACAATTATTTGTGAAGGAGTAGTAAATGAACTTTCTAACATGACATTTCACTACAATTACAAAATTGAGTCGAGCTTTTAGAAGAGTATTTTGATTGAAAATATAATGAAAACTTGGAGTTAAGCCTCTATTTTAGATTACAACCACCAATAACATTCATTCAACTTCCTTCTATAACATGTTTCAAAATATATAGTAACAATTAAATTATTGAAAATTATTTCCTTTATATGGTATGCATCAAGTTTAATGTATTCGCATCTCGACTAATTTTATAGGACAAATTGTATAAGGTCTCTACAACATATAATTATCGAGAAATGCTAGGAATTATCCTAACTAAGATGGTTGTCATAGGATTTGAACCATCTTATCCCAAGAACATAGTAACTAAAACAAATTCTCATAGAGAAATATCAAATGTGGGTGTATTTGGTTGATGGTGAAAGTAAAAATTTGAAAACAAGAGGTTTAAAAGATAACAAATTTGTATTCTATTTTTCTTTTTTAACGTGTTTGACGATAATAAATATGCAAATACTATTTTCGAAGGTTTCACTTTCTGGGTCATAGAAGTTAAGGAGAATCTAAACGTTTTTATAGCTGAATTTACCAAACAAAATTTGATCAGTATATTCATTTAGAATAAGTGAATCTAAAAAGTACAAAAAAATCCAAATACATAAACATTTTATTACCTCACTCTAGTTCTATTTTCTCACCCATTGAAATTGAAATGGAAAGGCTCAAAATGGACCAAATAACACACCTTCACTTTCATTCAATTCATTATTCTAAATTTAATGAAAAGAAAAAGAAAAAAAAAAAAAAAAAAGAGGATATGTTCCAAATAACACACCACCAACCAAACACTATTCATCCAATCCTTATAAACCAAACATGGAAACTAATCAAAAGAAACTAATGATGATGTATCCATGTTGTTAGGTATTGGAAGTTGGGCTGTTCCCATCTCAACTCACTCACTCACTAACATTTCTTTTTCTACTCAAAAATCATTCTCTCCTTATTTTTATAATGTTTGACTTCAACTTAATGAGGATTCATCTAACCAAATCTTGAGTCAATTGGTAAAAACAAAAATTAGAGTTTTGAATTATATTTTTATGGTCTTATTTTTTTTTTACACGTAATTGGAAGATTTGGACTTATGACCTATTAGAAAAAGTATAAATACTTGAATCTCTATTATGTTTAGATTTGACTTTTAGTCGACTTCTTTAATTTTCTTATTTTGGTATCTAAGTTTTGAGAAGTAAAAATGTCAAACACCTATGAACTATAAAATTTAATATAATCATACTTTTGATTTGTTGCGTGCCATTATTCCCCTAAGTTGCTAATTTTCCTTAAAAGATTTATTCTCATATGTTACTTTTGTAGTTCTTTATTTCAATTGTTATCATTCTCTTATTTGCAACTTGAAAAGTGCATTGTTACCCATAACTTTAACTCCTTATCATGAATGGAATCTTCAATTGTCAACATTATCATAATTCAACGGATTAAGTTATTGATAAAAAGTTCGAAGATTCAAAACTTTACCTCCCCTCTATTTGTTGATTAAAAAAGGGAGAGAGAAAATAATTTTACACCCATAAACTTTAGGAAGAGCGTACCATTTAAAATCTCAAACTAATAATTGTATCCATTAATGTGTTAAAATACTATAAATGAATCAACATTTACACTCATCTAAAAAAAAAATCAACCTTTACATCATTCATCAGGATTTCGTTATAAATTGATTCACTTGTAAAAGTTAAGAGTTTAACTTAATAAAATTATTAGTTTTGAGTTTTCATTAATACAACTCACAAGTTTAGAGGTGTAAATTAATTTTTTTCAAAAGGAAAAAAAAAACTCTTTAATGACTCTAACTAAGGAGAGGTGTGTTAGGATCATTGTACCATTTATTTTTAATTCAAGTACAGGATGTTGGATTCGAACCTCTAACCTTTTAGTCTATGATACGTATTTTATGTCCGTTGAATTATGCTCATGTTGGCATACAATCATTTTACCTACGTGCTTATTATTGATTATTATTATTATTATTATTATTATTATTATTATTATTATTATTATTATTATTATTAAATCCCACTCTTAATAAAGTTATGCTAATATGATTGAGGAAAAATATCAATTTATGCCCTTAAACTTTGAGGGTTGTATAAATTAAAACCCTAAACTAGTAATGGTATCATTTAAAACCTTGAATTTTTGTAAGCGTGTAACTTACACCTTTGTTCATATTTTGTTTGCAAAGTATCGTATGAACTTATAATTGTTTAAATTAAATGTTTAAATTTCTATAATGAATCAATTTAGACCTATACTTTGATTGTGTTTGATAATCGTCAATGCTCTTACACGTATATAGGCTTCTTCAAATGTCGAATTAACTTAATGAACCATTAGAATTGATATATGGACAATTTTAAAAGAACCTAAATTGAGAGTCCAAATTGATCGACTTATGAAAGCTTAGGGGCTTAATTGATAACATTATAAGTCTCACGTGATATTTATATAAACAAAAAAAAAAACAATGGACATAAATTGATACACTTACAAATTATAATTTAAATTGATATAATTATTAGTTTACCAATCTAATTTATAGAACCTAAACTTTTTTTATATAAGTCGATGTTTTCCTACAATTTAACTACAGTCGTTTTATTATTTTACAATAAAACAACTCTTCAAATAAAACTTTTGGAAGTACAATGGTAACCACCATAATATTTACTTTCTCGGAGTCCAAGATTCCAATGGAGCAACATCTAGAGAGCTTCATTTGCACTAATGAAGATGTCCTCATGAAAGATTATTAGTGTGAATCAACCATTTAAAAATAAAATTGTATTTCATGTTTACAAACATGTGTTGAGTACAAAAATTTAAAAATTAAATTATAATTTAAATAATTGTTCACGATGTATTTTATAATATATTTATAAACCATAAAACTAATTTTATTTAATTGCAAAATAATACGTTGAATATAAAAAAACTCTTAATTAATTTATGAAATTGTTATAAGTATCTTTTTTTGGTAATATCATATAATTTATAATATACTATTAAATACATATTTTAACTAAAAAAAATTACTGAATATATAACATCAAATATTATATTTGTAAAGGCTGTTTTCAAATAAAAAAATGAGTCAATTTATTTACAAATATAGAAAAATGTTACTATCTATCATTATCATATGTTTATTGTGGTCTATTAGTGATAGACGGTGACATTTTGTTATATTTGAAAATATTTTTAATAATATTACTATTTAAAACAATTATCCTATTTGGTTAATGTTTTTATATTTTTAAATATAATTCTACACTATAAAATTTTTAATTCAATATCTGAATACACTACAAATATAAATCACAAAATTTTCTCAAAACAAAAGCATTGGAAGAATCCGACCATCTTGATTCCTCAAATAATTGCCATTTAGTTTCAAACACATGGCGTGATAAGCAAATAATACTAATACCATATAATTTTAGACCATGTTTACCCCATGTGAAAGACAATCCATCAATGATAATGTAACAAGTGACCACAGTTGATTGTTGTTATTTTAAATGAGTTCCGTAATTGTAATGAGTTATGGGACCCACCTCAAAATTTGTAATTAAGTCCTGTAATCTAAGTGAGTATCTCACATTTCTTGCTATTTTCAATGGCAATGCTGATTTATTGACAAAGAGGAATTAAGGGTACTCAATATGATTGTGATTGAAATTTATGTAGGACCCACTACCTTTATCGTTATCCGTTATAGATATTTTAAATAAGGATTATGAATCTACTTATTATTACCTTTACCGATACCTTTAAAGTCAAACAATAATGGTAACGATAACGATCTTAAATATGATAGATTCATAATTCTAGGTACGCGCAATCAAAAGCAATCCAACTATGTTTGCGATTCAAATCATTTACAATTCATCCATCAATGAAATTTCATTCCGATTACATCAATTTTATTATGATTTGGTAAACGAGACCTCCAGAAGAAAAAAAAACCCTTAGGCAGGTCCTTCCCTTATCAAACAAGTTAAAAAAAATCAATCATAAGAATGAAAGTAACTTTGTCAGCGGTAACCCAAGAACAAAATCAGCATATTTGAAAGTCAAAGGATCAATACTCAGGGACAAATATATATAATACAAAACCCTGAATTTCCAAATTAGGACTTCTCCATTCATTTAGAATAACAAAGCTGTTTGAAGCATGCAGAGAAGGATGAAAGTTTTCAAGATTTTACATTCACATCCCAATCCACAGAATTCTCTTCAGTCTAACTCACCATGACCAGGCTTTTCCTAAATTCTGACTTCTTGCTAAATGGATTAAATGAGGCTCTTGCAAGGACACCCCCACCTCTCAAAAAAGCTACAAAGCTGCTCCAAAAGTATTCCATATGTACAGCAACACTCGGGAGGCTTGTCACCATTTTACTACATTGACCGGAGGTTTTTGAATCCGCTTCGGGTAGTTGTCTTCATGGGGTTCAAGTATTTGCAGGTTGAGAAGGTATTCTAGGATGGTTGTGTTCACCTTCATATGTAACAATGAGCATTGAAGGTTCCTCGAGACACCGCTCGACGTGCTTCCTTGCTGGACAGCCTCTCATGCTGCTGCACTTATAGTATCCTCTGCAGATGTTTGAAAGTAAATTAAGATCGGCACGAAGGAATGAAGTATATACGATGTCAAATCATGGAGAATCTGTGAAACTCTTACAAATTTATTCAACCAGGTTCCAAATTTCAGGTTGAGAGTGTCATTAGCCATGTTAAAAGTATTTTCCAGAATGGGATGTACCCCTCAGAACAATTTGCTAAATGCATACAGTACACAATGCAACTTGACAAATGAACAACATTAAACTCCCCCACCTCGGCGAAGAATTCAATGGCGTACTCTATTCCGAGAACACGCAAACAGACAAGTAGAGCAAGTTTTCAATATCCCAATTAGATTACCAGACAAGGAATCTTTCAATCACAAAGTAATGCCAAAAGTAAGATTAGAAATATTCCATAGATGCAATCATACAATCCCTTTCCCAAATCAAAAAACCGAAAAGATGTTGAAACCTATAAATTCATATAAATGATTAGTATTGCCAGCCAAATGAATATAATCAACATCTTTTCCATAACATTATGAAAACCAATATCAATCTATAAAGAAATAAGCAACACCAACACAATATGCTGAAAAGGAGTGAAATGATATTTGTATACCTTGGGTGAGGAGAACCCTTGATTGGCTTTTGGCCATATTTCCTCCATGAATAATAATCAGGAGGGATATCTGCAAGCTTGTTACTTATCGCGGGCACCTTAATCGATCGCTTTACTCTATGTTTCCTGCAAGAACGTTATCAAAATCAAATCAGAAAAACATATCAAAACATCTCCCTGATGACATCATAAACAGAACCACTGCTTCCCAACCTCTTTTTTGAGCAGTGACATTTCCCACTGCTTCCACATTTAACACTCCCATCTTCCCCTCTCCCACTGCATTTCCTCTTATGATACGAATTCTGATCGGAAGACCGGGGCGCCCCGATCAAATGAAAGGCACTCCCATCCAAGTTAGCCACACTCCCATCAATGCTCAATGAAGAAATAAACGACCTAGTGGATGACATTGTGTGTTGTGTGCAGCTAGAGCTATCAAAATTCAAGTTAATGCCATTACTATTGCTCCTAAGATACACCATTTCAGGCTGTGGAGGATTAGGATTAGGATTAGGATTATTGTTCAACAACGCCCTGTTCTGAAGCAAGTGATGATGATAAAGAGCAGCAGATTGAGATTGTATTTGTTGGATTGAACAACTTTTGCCATTTGGGTTCAATTCCAAAGATGGCTTCCCTAAACAAAGAGGACCCGTCTGCAAATTCCTGCCCTGGAGAAGGTCCATTCTGCAATTAGGGGAAGAAGTTTCTAAGAACATAGATTGGGGAAGAGGAAAATGGGAAGAGGAGGAATTAAACAGAAAGTTCTTGACCACCTTCTTTTTCCTGACCCTTGCATGACCCAACCCAGAAGAATCAAGAAGACACAAAACTTTCCTAAACTTAAACACAGCCTCTCCAGTTTCCGCCATTAAACAACTCCTAAGCTTCAACTGATCTTGAGACGAGGAAGCCACAGTCAACAGATTCAACACTTTATGACAACTCTCAACAGCTTCCTTATTAGCTTCTTCAACCTCTTCCATCACTATCTTCCCAAAAAGAGAAGACCCAAATGAGCAAAATCGCCAAATCTGAAAGACCTAGCTGAAATTAAGCATAACAACAGAGAAACAGAAGATCAAGAAGAATAAAAGGAGGGAAATCAGGATCGAAAAAACAGAGGATGGGAACCCTAGATTCTTCCTTCTGCCATTGAATTAATAAAGCAAAAAACTGAAACGAATTTTGAGAGACCCAAAAGAATAAAAAGCACACATCATCCACCCATCCATCTTTCTCTTTAAATTTTCTGTTTTCCTTTTCAGAAAAAGATGGATTTTAGAGAGAGAAAATGACAGAGAAAGGAGGAGGAAGAGTAGAAGAAATTTGATTGATTCAACAATGGAGAAATGGAGAGGAGAGAGAGAGGGATTTTTGTTTTGGTAAATTTTTTATTTTATTTTATTTTTAATTTTATTTTATTGAAATGATGAGAAGCAGCAGATGGCAGGGCAGAGGAGGAAACAGGAGGCAGAGAAATGAAACTGCCGTCTCTCTCACAGATTTGTAGCTGGGTCCTACCAGTTTACACCATCTTTACCATACAACACTGCTCTACTTCCATTATATACAAAAATTTGGTGCTCTATATTTTCATCCATATTTTTATAGATGTCGATAAATCAACTTTTTTTTTTTATTGTATCATAATGAAATTAATAAAACATAAACAACTAATAACCAAGGATTGAAAATATAGATATGACGATATATCTACCGATAAATCTGTAAATAGAAGAGTTCGATATTGATATTAAATATTTTTTTATATTTCTAACATCTTTTATAAATGTTTGTAAAACATAAATAATGTTATCTATCTAATTCAATATAAATATGATTACAAATAACAATATCCATAACTTAGTTTTGGAGTAAAAATAACTTAATTATTAATCTAAATAAATTTTATAAATTTTGTGACTTACAGAAATATCCATCGATATCAATATTTTATCGATATATCCAAAAAATTTAAATCTCAGTATCAATATTGATATTAATATTTTAACCTTTACTAATAACTAAATGTCACTATCAGAAAGACTGCTACCTTCCAAGTTTTGCTGTCAATTGGTTTCAAGAAGACAATCATCCTGGCTTTCCAGTAAGAGTTGTTTGTTCCATCAAGAGCAATAAGACGCGTAGTGGAACCACCTTCCTTAATACCATCCATGATCGAAGAACTTGAGATAAAAGTGATGCTCTGATACCAAATGAAATTTTGGAAAGTGGTTACTTCCACTCTATATGATTATCTCACACATCGTCCTAGTAATTTCAGAAATAACAGTAAAACATTAGAGAGTAAATCGAAGATAAACACATCAAGATTGGTAATCCAGTTCGGTGATAAACACCTACGTCTGGGGGGCAGTGTACCTGGGAAATATATTCCATTGATTTATATAATCAAGCAATTACAATGTTGTACTTATCTGTAAATAATAACGATTATAGTGACACCCATACAGTAGATTTCATTTCAAGCGAGATTCTAATGGAATGTTCAAGCAAGATTTCAAGTTCAAACGAGATTTTGAATCGAGCTTGAGCGAGATTCTAATAGATTTTGGAGCGAGAGATCAAGTTCGAGCGAGATTTCGAGCATGGAGCAAGAATTGAGTTTGAAGCGAGATTCTTGAATCAGTTTTCAGCGAGATATCGAGTTAGAGCGAGATTTCAATGGAGCTAGCGAGAGTTGAACCAAGCGACACCGGAACTAGCGAGAGCAACCGGTTCGACCTCAAATGGGTTTTGGCTGGTCCGATTTAGGTCATTCTAGTCCGGTTCAAGCTATTTGGGTTCGGTTTGGAGCAATTTAAGCGGTCCGAAAGCGACTTGGAGATGTTTCTTGTTGTTTTTGTAATAACTAGACCTTTGTTTGCTCAAAAATGCCAAAACTAAAACCATATAAGTATGTGTTTAATTATTTATGCATATGATATATGTTATAATTAAATAAATCTTGTATGTGCATACAATATGCCATGTAGATTTAAAATCCCACCATAGGAAGCATATTACATGCATTGAAAATATGTTATAAAATGTTATAATATATAGTATGCATGTTTAGGGTTTCTTTTATTTAATATAAATGTTATATTACATATTGAATGCCTTTGAAGTATGTTGTGGATTTTTAGCATGTCTAAAATTTTGTAAGTTGTTATAAAATTGGGTTAGGCATTTAAAATCCATAACAAAGAACAACTGCATGCTCACGTAGGTTAACCACTCGTTTTAATAGTTAAAATAGGTCGTTAAACTTGTAAAACTCAGGTTACAAACTCAATCGGTATATAATCCTGTTGAAAGCTGGAGGTATTTAAGTTGACGGTCTACGAAACACCTCCTACTTGGGGATTATGGCCGAATTATTGAGCGTTGTTGACCAATTTTATGAGAAATATGTGAGCGATGTGAGGTTTTAAAACCATTTTATCACATAGACATTGTAAGTTAAAATCTAATTATAAATGTTATATTTGGATAAACACCTAGACTTAGGTTGTTTAATTAGTCGAAACAAACCTAAGAAATGTATACCCCGTTTAATGTTTAGAATACTTCAGTGGGAGTTTAATAACATATATGATATGATATTAGAACACTTCAATGAAAATCAAATAACATATATGATATGTTAGAATGCTTTAGTGGGAGATTAATAAACATATATGATATAATTATTTCTAGCTCTCACGTCCCTAAGAGTTCACAATAAAAAATTCATGTGGCACTTCGTGTCATGATAACGGGTAGAAATGCACGTTATTATAGTGCTAAGTTATTAAACAATGTTGGATTGCGTTGATAAAATATGTTAAATTGCGTCCATTAAGCATAAATTCTCTAATATTGCGGTCATATGCGTTCAGCGCATTAGAACTATCGATTTTTGTATTTTTGTGTAGAATATGTGTTAACGCAATGCAAGATTGCGATCATAGGAAATTATCGGTCGAGCGCAACTTCACCGCAAGACTTTGCGTTGATCGTGCTCCCAAACATTCGTTCGAGAAGGATCACCGCAACTTGGTCAGCGCAACATGGTGAGCGTATCTGGGTGAAAGGATAATTAAGAGCGATGGGACAGAAAACTGATGACAGTCGAATCCAAATTAAGTTGACAGCCGATAACGGTCACGAAGTACATTTAGCTTTATCGGTGATAATTATTCGGCACATCAATCAGGAATTAAAGTTGTCCCATCTGTACAACCGAGAGAGAAAAGCCGCATTTCCCTATGGAAGCTCTATAAATACCAAGTGCATTCTTCAGAGAAGGGGTTAAGTAGTCGATTAATTCACCACTTTACAAGTTCACGTCTCTGTCCATAGTTTCTTTCATTTTAAGGCGGACGCGAGGAAGAAAGTGTACTGGTAGATCGTTCCGGTAAGCTTGGGAGAGCGCCAGAAGCTTCAAAGATAGGGAGAGGGCCGACGCCTGTGGAAGCGGGAATATCTTTAGATCAGAATAGAGATTCCAATGTAAAAAGCCTTGATCAGCAAGGAATTGCTACCAAGCTCTCTACCTTAAACTTCTATTGGCATTTTGTACTTAACTTATTTATAAGAATGGAATTTCTTTCTCTATATCTATTCACTCTCTGTGATTCACGCATGAGTAGCTAAATTAGTTGAATGGGTTGAGAAGCATTTAGCTAGCACAACTAGGAAATCTTCATTCTTTGCGATTATCTTGTTTATGTGTGCTTCATTCGTCCCTTAGAGATACTTGGGAGGGTAGTCTAAGGACAGGATCTAGACTTGGGAAGGTCAGGTCAGAATCTAGGTTTAGAAGAACCAGATTAGAACACATAAATGAGAGATAGGTGCTTAGGAATGAGCACTATTTGTTATTAACGCATCACATGCATCTTAGCGTTAAGATATGATTGTATGCGGTCACCTTGCTTTCATGCGTTTTGCATCAACACATAGGACAAGAGTAGAGACTTAGGGATAATCTCTATGGACATTTTGTATTCAACACATGCGTCATAGACTTAGGAGCATCGCATTTACATTGGAAAATGACTTATGCATTGTAGTAACATGATCGCATGGTCTGACGCATTCCCAAGTAATGCTAGCTAAAGATCTTCTCAACTCGTTCATCGCATACTCATTGCATCTATCAACGCAACTTTCGTTTCTCAAATCCGCACATTTATTTATTTCTTTTTAATCAACGTAATCAACAACCAAACACTTTATTTATTTTTCGGGTTACCGCAAAGTTTTCATAAAAAATTATCAATGCAATCTATTTTCACAAGTCCCTGTGTTCGACCCTAGACTTACCAGGAAACTCAGAGGAATTTACACTTGAATTCTGCTGGGAAAACTTGAGTGCACAATGTAATTCCATCAACGCATATCATCCATATTTCCACTTAATAAAATAATGCATCAAGTTTTTGGCGTCGTTGTTAGGGACTTTAACAAAATAGCTTTTGGTGCCTTGGCCTCCTTTTGGCCTCAAGCCTCAATGCAACTTCAGCTCTTTCAGCTTTGTAAAGCCTGACCCACGTAAGCTCTACTCATCGCATGACACGCTTGACCAACACACATCCAGCCTTACCCCAACGCACAGCTCTAACACACACTGAGTAGCCAGCGCTCAACGCCTATCCTGGTCCACTCACATGTAAGCCTCAATCGTTTAGCTCAGCGCCCATCGCATAGCTCTTCGTTCAGTGATCTCTCGCTGTCACTTATCACCCAAAGATCTCACTGTCGCTCATCATGTAGATCTCACTGTTGCTCATCGTGTATCTCTCGCTGTCACTCATCGTGTAGCGGCGACCCCATCGTCTAACGCATCATGCCCATCGTCTAGCGCTCACGCCTATTGTGTAACGCCATCGTCTAGCATTTATGCTTATTGTGTAGTGTCATCGCCTATCGTGTAGCGCTATCGTCTAGCGCATCGCTTAGCACTGCATGTAGTTACATGATCGTCCGCGCGAAAAACACTCCAATGCCCAGTGCCCACGCTCGCGCACACCTAATTCTGTTGCATACATGCTAACCTCCAAAACTTGGTTGTCGCATGCCTTGTCCAACGCATGACTTTTCTTCACTCGGCCACACTTGACTTCCCTAAATGCCCAACTAACCTCTCAAATAGGTAAAGTCAACACCCTTGACTCAACTCCAACTGGGCAAACACTTAGCCAATTTTCTAGCTTCACTCAAGAGTCAAGCTTCCAAACTTAAACATTTCTTCTAACTTCTTACCATTTTCCCTACAATTAAACATTAATTGCTACTTTAACCTACTCACCATACTGGTCTCAGTAGGAAACATATACAAGTAGAGAAATTAGGGTTCAGGGGTTACAAGCAAGGATACAGGGATCATCAGGTGTCAAATCCAAATTCCAAATCCTAGGCCTAGGATGTTACATTACAAATGTCAACCCATATCTAAATTTTTTATTCGTGTTTGATAAATCTTTGAACTTTTAATTTTATGTCTAAATAGAATAATGGAATATTCAAAATTTTAAAAAAAATAGTGGATTTATTAGTATAAATTTAAATTATATTTTAATTAAACTTAAAATTTTCACTTTTGTGGCAAGCGAATTAGTAGTTCTCAAAACATCGAATGTTTAAGAACTAAATTTATAATTTTTTAAAGTTTGAAGACTTAGTATTTAACAAAATTAATAATTATTTATTTTCGTCTAAGGTATTCTATTATTTTTGAAAAATTATGCTTTTGGTCCCTAGGTTTTTGTTTACGTTCCATTTAGTCTCTAAATTTCAAAATGTAACACTTTTATCCCTAAATTTGAAGTTTAATTTTTACTTTGTTTGTAAATTTAAAAACGTTATATTTTTAACATTGAGCTCCGAGTTTTGTTTTCATTTATCAATGGTTCTAAGATTTGCACTTTTAGCCTTAATTTTTTTTTTTTTTTTTTATTAAATACTCAATATTAATGTTGTTAAAAGCCTTTAAAATAACTATAATTAATTTATTTTTACTATTTCTGTCACTTATTAAAATTAGTTTTAAAGTTTCACCTTTGTGCCAAAGATCAAAATCAACGTTAGCAAAAATTTCAAGTTAACCGTTGTAAAATATTTAAAACTCAAATAAAAATTAAACTAATAAAAATATAATACCATGAAATTTAAATTAAATAGAAATTAAACTTAAAACTCATGATTAGAAATGTAACATTTTTCCCATAAAAAAGTATAACATTTTAAAATTTCAAAATGAGATGAAATTTCAAGATGAGATGAAAACTAGAGTTCTAACATTTGAAAAAAAAAATAATTTTTATGTCAATTTGCGTTTAACTTAGTTAGTATAAGGAAAAAAATCATACATATGACCCTTTTTAGTGGTCCACTCAAAATTTAGCCCAACATTTAAAAAAAATTCAAAATTTGGTATTCTGCTTATATTAGTCACGTGTGAAAATGCCGTTTTGACCCCAAAACATGTGCGTAACTGGATGCAACTAGATTTTTGGTCATTTCCTTTCGTTCTGGACTCATTGCTCACGCTCCATCTCGTTCCTCAATTCACGTTGCTTTTCTTCATTTTTCCTTGAATTTTTCTCTTTGTTTAAATTCTTCCTCTAGCTTCTTCGTTTTGTTTCTTCCTCTAGCTTCTTCTCAATCATTTTATAATTTTTTTTCTTTCATTCGAATTCTCACTCTTGCTTCTTCCTCTTGTTCCTCTTTTCGTTCTGATTAATGCTATGAATTACACATTTGGGTCGAGAAGAAGAAGATGAAGGGACAAACGAAATCACTGGAAAAGAGGGCAAGAAGGAAATCTCACTGAAAAACGAAAAAAGGAGGACGACATAAATAAAAGAAATCATCGAAAATGAAAAAAAAAAAAAAGAAGAAACAAAAAACACAAAAACAAAAAAAAATGTTGTAAAAGAGAAAAAGAAGAAGAATTAAAGTGATAAATTTATAGGACGATAACATCAACGGGACACCAAATTTCAAGTAAATTAGAATGTTGGACTAAATTTCGAGTGGATCCTAAATAAGAACATCAATACCAATTTTTCTATATAAGTTCTTGCTATCAATTTCGAGGTAAAAAATTGGTTTTCACCTCCCAAATACCTTTAAAAATTAAAAAAAAAAAATTAAGAGAGTAGCCGTTGTAAAATTACTCCAACTAGAATCTGCCACGTTTGATACTTTTGTTTTATTGGCTGACACGTAGCTCAAAGCTCAGTTTTGACTGTTGGCCTTAAAAAAAGCCCTTTTTTCCCTTTTAAATTGTCTTCTTTAAAAATAGCCTTTGCTAAGTCTACGCATTGGTGAGGATAGGGAAAATCACTGTGCTTTGGTAGTCGGTGACTCAATGACCGTGCGTGGGGTCCGCAAGGTCCCAATACCGTTGACTTTGATCTGACTTCTCTTCCCTTCATTCACATTAACAATTTAACACCTCAAGCTCATTTTGCTAAATATATATCCACAACTAGAACTATGTCACAGGCCACTTAATTATGCTCAATTTGACATTATTATTATTGTACGAAAATTTGAAAGTTTTCTAATATTATCTCAATTAATTATATGTTTTTCAAAATAGTGTGAGTCTAATTTTTACATGTAGACTATTTATTTTATTATTTTTTTAATAGAAGTGAAAAAGTTTAAAGGATAGACTTTTTAAACAATAGGAGGGATACATGTATGAATCGAGATCACAACCGAATGAGAGAAATCATGAGGATATGAAATTATGATTAGAAACGCTTAGAAGAATTGAAAATTACTGTCTATATCAATAATATGTATTTTCCTTTTTGCTAGTTCAAAGATGAACCAAGCGAAAGTTAAGGATATGAAAGTATTACATGTATTCTTAAAATAGAGATATTTAATCTTGTTCATCTATTACAAATTCTTTTATGCTTAAAAAAGGTTGCAATGTATGTAAATTAACAATTGACCTTATAAATACGTGTTGATGTATCATTTATTTTTTATAATTAAAGTGTAAGATGGAAAAATTAAACTTCTAACATTGAGGTTGATAGTATGAACACTATCATTTAGAGATGTCCACGGGACAAGGCGGGGACGGGGAAGACCTCCCTATCCCCGTCCCCTATTCCAATTCCCATCCCCGTGAATTTCTCCGTGGGGAACGGGGTGGAGATTCCCCACAGGAAAAATTTTCCCGTCATCATTTTTTTCTATAATTTTTTTAATTTCCATTAATATATATTTTTTTAATAATTCATTAAACATATCTAATGCAACTTTCATTTAAATAAAATATCATCAATTTTGGTAATAAAAACAATTATACACATTCAATTTTAAAATATTTAATTAAAATGCTAAATTTTCATAATTTTTATAAATTAAAAATCAACAATTAGAACATTTTATCTTAAATATTACAATATCTAAGGAATCAAAGTAATAAAGTCTTAAACTTAAATAATTAAAACCTCCATAAGTATCATAACAAAGTCTACAATATTAATATTAATATATTAATATTATACATTTATAATTTATATACAAAAGTCGGGGCGGGGTCGGGGTTGGGGTCAGGGAATATATTCCCCGTCCCTGGCCCCGAATTGCAAATGGGAAAAAAAATTTCCCACTCTTTCCCCCATTCCTCGTGTATTCGGGGATTCCTCGTCCCATTCAAGGCGAGTTCCCGCAGAACCCCGATCCTATGAATTTTTCGGACATCTCTATCCTCATTCATTTCATTGGTAGGAGTTTATGTTTAACCCTTTTGTTACTAGGCAAAGTATCTTCCAAAACCCTATGATTTGTTTCAATTTTACAATATGATATTAATGAAGTCATCTACCCTTTTCAATATTATTTATGAAAGTGTGAGAAGGTTGGATGGATTTAATTTATGCATTTAACTACATGATATTTATGATGAAACCAACGAGGAATTTTTTGTCTAATTCTTAAAAGTACTATAAATGTCACTATAAAAGAATCCGTAATAAATGCTTCCTTAGAATGTCATTTATTAATGTACTTCAATCCAATAATTTGTAACATGATTGAAGTTTACTTGATCTCATTTCCATTATTGAGGAATATTTTTGTATTCTTAGTATTTATTCCTTCTCATATGTAGCTTCATATTTAATTTATAATAAACTAAACCCTATCCTTATTAGATGGAAATCAAATCTCCTTGTAAATAGTTCAAGTCCATTGTATTCTTGGAAAAAAAAAATCTCATCCATTGTATATCTACTACAAAATTTAAATAAATATATACTTATACATTAATTCAAAATTATTATAAATATTATAATAATAGATAGTCATCATATGTTCATGCTTAGTGTCCATTAACCATGGGTCATACCCCCATTTTCCCAAATATTATCCATGTGTCTCAACATTACCGTGCTTTGTAATTCACTTCCTACTTACCAAATTGCTATAAATAGTTGCATTTGTTGGATTGTGTAAGACACACATATTGGTAAGAAATCCAAAAGGCTTAGATTAATTTTTATAATTTCTTATTTAATTTAATTATTTAGTTATTTTGTTTTGTTTTAAATATATTTTATTATTATGTTATATTTTTTCTACATTCTTGTTCTGTTGTGCTCTTCAATTTTACAGTACATTATTCGCACGAGCTCTTATCGTTTCTCCTGCTGAAGGTAGATCCTAAGGGTATGTCGTTTTTTCCCTCTTCGTTATAATTAATAAATTTATTGTTATTTTGCATACTTACTATATATTAAATTTCTAATATAAATACAATATTTTGTGATAGTGTTTCCATGACAAATCTTATGAAATTAGAATTCACAACCCTTGATATTAATGATAATAATTGTTTGTCATGGGTGCTTGATGTCGAGATCCACCGGGATGCTATGAACTTAGGGGAAACAATTTAAAAAGAAAATATGGCATCCAGTTAACAGAAAGTAAAAACTATGACTTTCCTTCATCATCATCTCCACGAGGGATTGAAAATAGAGTATCTTACAATAAAAGATCCCCATATATTGTAAACAAATTTGAAAGGGAGGTATGATTATAAAATAATAGTTATTCCTCCTAAAGCTTGTTATGAGTAGATGCATTTGAGGCTACAAGATTTTAAATCAGTAAATGATTACAATTTCACATTATTTAAGATCAGTTCGAAATTGTTGTTATGTAGAGAGAAAATTACTGATGCTGACATTTTCTACATTTCATGTCTCGAATATGCTCTTCCAACAACAATATCGAGAGAAGGGTTTTAAACAATATTCTGAACTAATTTCATGTCTTCTCGTGGCCAAACAAAATAACGAGTTATTGATGAAGAACCATAAATCTCGACCAATTGGAATAACACCATTCCTCATCAATTATTAAATATCTTGAACCTTTGACATATGATGTATTTACTGCACGATTTGTTGATTGTCATTTTAATGAGACAAATTTTTCAATATTAGAAGGAGAAGTTAAAAAGTTGGAAAAACAATTACATGGAATGCATCGTTATTGTCTCATTTAGATCCCCGTATAAATCAATATGAACTTGAAGTTTAGAAGATAATTCATTTGCAAAATATACAAATCAATTACCAGATGCATTTATAGATGCAAAAAAAGTAACTAAATCATATATATCAGTTGCAAATGTTCCATCGAAAATTGATATCCCAACACAACAAGTTGTCTCTAATGAGTATGGAACACGCCAAAAGTGTGTTAGATCAGTGAGTTCCAAAAATAAAAATCCTCAAAAACAAAAAATAATTATTAATAAAAAAGACTTGGTTAAGGATATAAATACCCATAAAGAAATTCTTGACATGACTAGTGAAGAAGGTGAAATACCTAAAGATAATAATGAGATTTCAATAAACCATGTCATGACTGGAAAAAAAATGGAACTAAACTAATGTATTGACAATATTTTTGCGTATAATATTGCTCTTGATATTATAACTGAAAACGAGGATCCTGAACCAAAATCTATTGAATAATGTCGACATAGAAAAGATTGGCTTTAGTGGAAAGAAACAATCGAGACAGAATTAAACTCAAGGTTTTTGGACTAGTAGTTTGAACACCAGAATGTGTCAAACTGTTGAGTTTTATGTCCTAAAACTCGTAGTTATAAACAATAAAACTTATTTTGAAAATTCAATAAGTTATTATTGAATATATAAATTGCTTATTTCGTTTTAGAAATAAATCCAATAAACTAAAAGATCCATGACTATTACATGAGTACTTGAGTTTTATGTGGAGACATAAAAGTTGACCAGGTTCGAGTAAATAGTCAAAATGATCTATAGTATATGAATGAGGTTAGGTGCCTTATCTGGTAACATTATTGGATGCGGCCCACTCTGTAGTTACAAGGAGTTGTAAAGTGCTATAGACAATGTGATCCTAAATCGTACATGTTATGACATGAGAAGTGGGCCGTCCTATGCAATGGGTTTGTACACTATTGGAACACGAAATTAGTCACTCTTACTTTAGAACGTTGTTTATTGTTTAAGACCGACTATTTTAAAGCAATGACCTAGGTAACTTGTCTTTAATCTTGAGCTAACTATGAACTCTTGTTTATTTGGGATTATCCTTAGATTTGCATAGGTGAGGGTTGACTCAATAGCGCCAGCTCAATAAACCTCTATTTCAGGGGTAAGATCGGGTAGATAGCTGGAGACATAGGGTGCAAGATGGAATTCACTTGTACCCACTTTTAGAGATAATAGAGAGGTTATTCTCTTAAGTACTGACTCCGGGTCTCCACCCTCTTATTGGCACGAGAGAGACTCGATTTGTTGATCAGATCACAAACCAATTGTTCATTAGAGAATCAGCGAGACTTAATGAACAAGAGGTAATCTCGGGGGGTAAAACAGACATTTGATCCAGCCGTTATTACGAACAACTTGTGAAGGATTAACTTACTAATCATGGTTATATCGAGTTGACATAATATATCTACAGTGAGGTGAGTGCAACTTTGGGCTTTAGTGAAGTGACCCTACTAACTCGTAAATGGATTAACCTTAGAGTAGCTTGATAAGTTAATTTGAAACGTTCAAATTAGAATTAAGAGAGTTAATAATTATATGTGATATAATTACGCGTTTAGTTTTGGAATTAAACGGAATTGGAGAATTAATTAATATTTAAATATGATTTAAATATTAAATTCATGAATAGGGATTCATGATGGGAGAATTTGTGTAAAATTAATTTAATATTTGATATTGAATTAAATTAGAATTAATTAAATTGTTTAATTATTTATTATTAATTTTATTAGAAAACTGATTAATGAATTAATAAAGTTAATAAAGTTTTCAATTTTTGAAAACAAAATTGATTTTGGAAATCAAACTTTTAAAACAAAATTGAAAACATCAAAATGGAAAAAAGTGGGAGATCTCCACTTACTATCCTAGAAGCTCACTCATTTCCCACCAAATGCTCGAGTCAATCTTGCTAACATGAGCTGCTCTTCATGTAGAAATTTGTTATGCATGATAGTCTTGTAATAAATAGGGAAGATTGGACTGAGAATCGAGCATGCAAACTGATGTACTTATTGAGTTTTTGCTGAAAAACTTTCTGGTTGAAGAAGGTGTTCTTTCAAAGTACAATAGTGAGCTTCTTCTCCAAATTCCCTTTATTCAAGCTTATTTTGAATCCCACAACTCAATCTAAGGCACCAAGAGAACAATAGGGAAGACCTTGAGGTGGTTCACAAGTAGATTTGGAGAAGAGTTGCAGCTGAATTCGAGATTCAAGTGGTTGTACAAAGGTATGTTATGAAACCCTCTTATTAGTTTATGAGCATGCTTAATTTATAGCCAAAATTAATGAATTAGAATGCTTATTGATCTGTTTGGCTTCCATTGTTTACTGATATTTTCTAACACAAACCTGTGGGATACAAATGGGTATTCGTGAGAAAAAGAAATGCAAATAATATAGTTACAAGATATAAAGCAAGACTAATAGCACAAGGTTTTTCACAAAGACCTCGTATTGATTATGATGAGACATATTCTTCAGTGGTTGATGCGATCACACTAAGTTTTTTTTTTATTGATATGACTCTGTATGAAAGTCTGTACATGCATCTTATGAATGTAGTAACAACATATTTATATGGATCTCTTGATAATGATATTTATACAAGAATCCTAAAGGGATTTAAGGTCTCTAAACATAGAAATCAAATTCCCAAGAATTGTATTAAAAAAAGTTATAGAAGTTATTATATGGATTAAAACAACTAAACGAATATGGTACAATCGCCTGAGTTGATATTTGTTGAAAGAAGGATATCAAAATAATCCAATCTTTCCATACGTTTTTATAAAGAAATCATAGTCAGGATTTACTATTATAACTGTATATGTTGATGATTTAAATATAATTGAAACTCCTAAAGGGTTTTCAAAGGCAATAAAATATATCTTAAGAAAGAATTTGAGATGAAAGATCTCGGAGAAATAAAATTTTGCCTTAGTTTGTAAATTGAACATTTAGCAGATGAGATATTTATTCATCATTCAACTTATACAAAAATTTTTTTGAAAAGATTTTATATGAACAAACATATCCATTGAACATTCCAATGGGAGTTCGTTCACTCGTGTGAAAAGGATATATTTTGACCTCGAGATAATAATGAAGAACTTCTTGGTCCTGAATACCATATCTTAGTGCAATTGGTGCACTTATGTATCTTGCTAATAATA
Organism: Benincasa hispida; assembly: GCF_027475165.1. Taxonomy (NCBI): domain Eukaryota; kingdom Viridiplantae; phylum Streptophyta; class Magnoliopsida; order Cucurbitales; family Cucurbitaceae; genus Benincasa; species Benincasa hispida. The sequence continues at coordinate 28,395,664 of NC_143486.1, forward strand.
CAAGACTAGATATTACATTTTCAGTAAATTTATTAGCAAGATATAGTTATTTTTCGATAAAAAGATATTGAAACGGAATTAAGCATATACTTGTTATCTCCGATGAACGATCGATATGGGTCTTTTTTATTCAAATAAATCAAATTTTGATCTAGTAGGTTATGCAAATTCTGGATATTTATCTAATCCACACAAAGCTAGATCTCAAATAGGTTATCTATTCACATGTGGAGAAACTGTTGTATCATGGCGTTTAATGAAACATATCATAATGGCTACTTCCTCAATCATACTGAAATTCTTGCAATTCATGAGGCTAGTTGAGAATGTATATAGCTAAGTTCAATGACTCAGCATATTCGTGAAACGTATAACTTATCTTCTAATAAAAATCTTCCAACAATATAATACGAAGACAACACAGAATGTATATATTGATAGATAAAAGTAACACGAAACGAAAGAAATCAGAATCAATAAATACTATAATTACACTCAATTTTGAGTTTATAAAGTGTGCTAAAATAGTTTTGCAGAAAAGAGGGTTTCATGTTAGAATACCTTTGATGAACAACTGAAATTCTTCTTCTCCTCTACGAATTTGATCTCCAAAACATCAATGGACCACCAAAGGATCTTCTCTACTATCCTCTAACTTGGAATGAGAGGTGGAATCTCAGAATTGAGTTCAATTATATTAGAGAAGATAAGGGTTTGGAGAGAAATTCTGGAAAAAAACAATTTCAGCTGGCATGATCCTCTAAATCTGATCAAATCAGATGTATTTAAGCAAATTAATCATGCAAGCATTTTAATTTTAGTTTAATGACACCTCAAGAAACTGATTGTGAGTGGACTAGGTATTTCAAATAGGTGATACCACCCCAAGTAGAAAGGAAAAAGTTGGATAATTCCTCTCAAAGTGGAATTTTCCATTTAAAATTCAATTTTGAATTTAATTCTTATTTTCACTTAAATTAAAAACAAAAATAAAACTTAATTTTGATTTTTAAAAATTGAAAAATGTTTTATTTAAATAAATAATTAAATGATTTTAATTAATTAATTAAATAATAATTTAATATCAAATATTAAATTAATCAAATACCTAGTTTATACATGAACCCTATTTATGTAAACCAATATTTACATCAATATATAAATATTCTAATCTCTCTGATTTTGTTTAATTTAAACAAAATTAAACGTTTTAGTTATATCAAATATAATTAATCAAATCGTAAATTGAATTTGAATACTTCAAATTCAAAACCCTAATTCTGAATTTGAACATTTCAAATCTATTCAATTCACTAATCCAAGATTATTTTACAAGCTAGTAGAGAGACCTTATGGATCTATAGATCATGAGCTCGATTTGAGATTAATTAGCTAAACTCTTTAGACAAAATTAAATCAATATTCGTTAACTACCAAGACATACCACTATAGCTCAATAGTTGCACTCTCCTCACTGTAGATATATTTCTGTCACTTTAACCATGATTAGTAAGTCGATCCTTCACAGGTTGTTTGTATTCACAGCTAGGTCAAAATAATTGTTTTACCTCTATAAATACATCTTGCTCCTTAAGCTCCGACTAATCCTCCATTGAACAATTGGTTTATAGTCCAACTTATAAACCATGACCCTTTCGATCATCAGAGGGCAGAGCCCCATTGTTCAAGACCAAGAATTAGCATTTAAGAGAACAGCCTATCTGTTAACCCTAAGTCGGATAGGAGCGAATTTCATCTTGCAGAACTATGTCGCCAGCTATCTATCCAGTCTTATCTCCAAAATGAGAGGCTTATTGAGCAGTGCTGTTGGACTACTCTCACCTATGCAGATGAAATGATAATCCCGAATAAACAGGAGTTCATATTTAGCTTAGGATTAAGATCGAGTTACCCTAGGTTATTGAATTTGAAATAGTCAAATTTAATAGTAAACATTTGTTATAAAGAAAAATGAATATTTCGAGGTCTGATTTTATGCAAACTCATTACATAGGATGACTCCACTCATATGTCTCCACATGAATGATTTTGGGATCACATCATTTGTATCAGTATACAAAATGGGTCATATCCAATAGTGTCACCAAGATGAGGTACCCAATCTCATTCATATATTTATAGACCATTTTGGCTATATACTAAAACTTGATCCTTTTTTATGTTGCCACATAAAGCTAAAGTATTCATATTATAGCCATGAATTTTTTTTATTGAATTTTTAGAACAAAATGCAATATCAATAACAATTTATCGAATAAAATACTCAATAATACTTTTATTTGATATATAGAATATGTTAACCATAGTTACGAACTGCGAGTTTAGGACATTCCTAACATATTCCAAATGAAAGGAGGATATATTAAAGGAGATAAAACAAAACATATTTTTCAAAACTTTTCTACACTCATGATCTTGAAGAAAATGGTGATATCACTGTACAATAAATTTGTTTGAAGGATAACTTGACAAACTTATTTACAAAATCATTACTAATCGCAACCTTTGAAAAATCAGTGCACAATGTTGGAATGTGGCGACTCAGAAATCTTAAGTGATGTTTCTATGAGGGGACGTAAACATATTGTACTCTTTTAGGAGTGTATATTATATGAAATATATACTCTTTTTCCTTCATTAGGGGTTGTTCCCATTGAATTTTTCCTAATAAGGTTTTAATGAGGCATATTTCATATCTTATAATGAACATCTAAGGGGTAGTATTATAAATATTATGATAATAGATGCCCGTTAGATGCTTATGTTTAATGTCCATTGACTATGTGTCATACATTCATTTCCCTAAGTGTTGTCGATGTGTCTCAACATTACACACTATAACGTCCATATAATCCAGCTTCTATTTGCCTATTGCTTATAAATAGTGACATTAAGTGGTTTTTATAAGACACACATATTGGTAAGAAATCCAAAAGGCTTGGAGAAAATTTTTATAATTTCTTTATTTAATTTAATTATTTAGCTATTTTATTTTATTTTTATTTTTATATTATATTTATCCATATCCATATACCGCGTGCACCTCAATTTTACAACAAAAGTACAATTGTAAATTAAAGATACATATCTTTTTTGGAAGTTAAAAGTTTTGACCTCTCACCACCATTTTTGTCGATTTTCTTACAAAATTATAATATTCGTTCTCTTATAAACTTTCAAATTGAAGGCATTTTACAAAATTACTATAAGATTAACTCATATAACACAATTTATCAAAATTTGACAACACGAAATTCAATAAAATTAAAATTTTAATTTCATGTTTTTAGTATTTTTTTAAATAAATATTTAGTAGTAGACAAAGAAATTTGATATCACTTATAAAAAGTTGTTCAAAGTTTGCTTACCCTCGGTTTGGATTCAAGAAAATGTAAGAAATGATTTTAAATATTTTGATTTGAAATCTAAGAAACGATTTTAAATTAATTACTTTGTTTGGAACAAATTTTTTTTTTAAAAAATGTATTTAAAATTTTGTGTTTGAATGGTAATCGGAAAAAGAAGTTAAGAATTTATAAATAATATATGTTTTTAACTATGATGTGTTAATTGAAAATTAGAATTTACCAAATTTAATTAAGTAATTTACTTTCAAATCGTATGAAATACTACAAAATCCGAAAATTTTAGTCAGAATTTTTTTAAAAGTAAAATAGGATATGAAATCACTTCGAATTATAAAATCATTCTATTTCTCAGAGTACCAAACAATAAAATTCATTTGACAGGCCATTAGTAATATATCTAAGTTACCAACTAACCATTTAGTTGAATTTTAATTTGTTAATAATTAATTTAAATACACCAACCAGCGTACACTTTAACTGTGTACCTTTTCTTTTAAAGGATATAAAGAAAATAAAAACAAATTAGAAAGAGCAACAATTTCCAATTAAAAAAAAAGTCACATAAAAATTAATGTTGATGTTCCATATCTCAAACCCTATATATGGTATATATATAAATGGGGTGAAAGGGAGAGAACTTTTATATGACTATTATACCCTAATATATATTAGGGATAGTTATTATTTACAATTATTCAATGTATTCCTTACATACAGTGGTTACTAGCTAAATGTACCTATTCAACATATTTGTAACTACTTCATCTCTTTTAAATCAAGGAAAATATTCAATTTTCATGATGCATCCACAAATATTAGTGACAAAAACCTCAGGTAAATAATGTTTATCAAGTTTAAGCTTTCATCCTGTGATCAATATTCATGTAAGTGCTTTTCAAAAAAGAAAAAATAAAAGCATTTATGTAAGTGATTATCAAACTCATACATTGAAGTCCGAAATTGCACCATATTTCTCAATTTCAGAAACAATGTTTACTACTTTTATTGTTTTTTTTTTTTTTTCAATTTTGATAGCAATATTTGCCGTTCTATTTTCGTAGCAATATTTGTTCTTTTTTTTTTGAAAAATTTACCAAGATTGGTGAGTTTTTCATGTGAAAAAAATGTCTCCAAAAAGAGCATATTCATGAACAAAGACATGTTATTCTTATTCAATTTACATCGAAATGGGTTTTTTCTTCCAATTTTGATAACAATATTTGTCATTTTATTTTGGTAGCAATGTTCGCTTTTTTTTTTTTTTTGAAAAAATTTACAAAGAACAGCGAGTTTTTCATGTGAAAAAACGTCTCCAAAAAGAGTATGCTCATGAACAAAAATAAGTTATTCTTATTTCATTTACATCAAGATAAGAGTTTTTTTTTTTTTTTCCAATTTTGATAGCAATATTTGTCATTTTATTTTGACAGTAATGTTTGTTTATTTTTTTTAAAGAAAAATTAACCAATACTGATGAGTTTTTCACGTAAAACGTCTCAAAAATAGCATGCCTATGAACAAAGTAAGTTAATTCTTATTCCATTTACATCCAGATGAGTTTTTTTTTTTATTATTTTTATTTTAATTTTGAGAGCAATATTTGTCATTTTATTTTGGCAGCAATGTTTGTTTGTTTGTTTTTTTTTTTTTTTTTTTTTTTTTTTTGAAAACTTAACCAAGATCAGTGAGTTTTTTATGTGAAAAAATTGATGGAACAAATACATGCGCGATAGAAGAAAAATGGATCTAAAGTACTCTAATTAGGTTAATCACAAAGGATAAGCATGCAATTAAATAAAGTAAAAGGGGAAGTAGAAATACAACCTTTGTAGACTTTGAATCTTCTCCAAATTAGCTTCAATCTCCTCACAAACGGTCCGTAGACCACCATGACAGTCTTCCCGACTATTCTCCGGTCTTAGAATGGGATGGTGGGATCCGGTGAGTGACAAATTTGGAGACGAAAAAATTAAGTATTTGAGAGAAAAGATTTATGAGATTATCACATAATTCTCATAAATTTCCATTTTGGCCAAGAGTTCTAAAGAAACAAAAAACTCTTCCTTTTAAAGGTCATTACATACAAAACATGCAACTTTGAGTCTAGAATTTGATACTAAAAAATCCATTAACTCAAAGTGGGATTTAGTGGGACAAGTGTCTTCAAATGGAGACAATACTTAGTCATGCAAAAATTGGCATTTCCCACTCATAAATGTTGGATCTTTTCATTAGCTTGGTCAAAGTTTGACTCTCAAAATCCAAAGTCAACAAATTTGACTTTTTGACTTTCAAAGTCAAAAGTCAACAATTTGACTTCCATTGCAATTTTGACCTAGTCAACAATTTGATTTTTAATACAATTTCGATCAATTCCATTTAATTTCTAAATTAATTCTAATAATCAATTTTAAAATTAAATTAATATTAAATAATTTAATTAATTTAATTAAATATGAAATCTACACTAATCCCAATCAATATGAATCACTATTCATAATCTTGATATTTAAATCTTATTTAAATATCTCCTATTTTCACTCTCTTTATGTTTAATTTACAATTAAACGTTAGGTTAAATATATCATATATATTTAACGCTTTGCTCCAAAAACCGAATTTGAACACTTCAAATTCGTTCGTCACACTGTTTTAAGGTTTAGTTCGATATGAGCAGGGGGACCTCATGGACCTACAAATCATGAGCTCCAACGATCTGCGATTAACTGACTAAAGTCTTTAACCTAATTAACCACCATTCGTTAACTACCGGGTCACTCCACTAAAGCCCAGTAGTTGTTGGGAATGTCCTAAACTCGCAGTTCATAAATATTGTTAACATATTCTATTTATCAATAAAAGTATTATTGAGTATTTTTTCAATAAATTATTATTGATATTGCATTCTTTTATAAAAATTCAATAAATGAATTCATGGCTATAATATGAATACTTTTACTTTATGTGGCGATATAAAAGAGGATCAAGTTTTAGTATATAGCCAAAATGGTCTATAAGTATATGGTTGAGATTGGGTATCTCATCCTGGTGACACTATTGGATGCGACCCATTTTGTATATTGATACAAATGATGTGATCTCAAAATCATTCATGTGGAGACATATTAGTAGAGGCATCCTATGCAATGAGTTTAGATAAGACCGGACCTCGAAATAGTCACTTTTCTTTAGGATAACCGTTTACTGCTAAAACTGACTATTTCAAATTCAATGACATTAGGGTAACTTGATCTTAATCCTGAGCTAACTTTGAACTCTTATTTATTCGGGATTATCCTTTGATCTGCATAAGCGAGAATAGTCTAATAACAATGCTTAATAAGCTTCCCATTTTTGGGATAAGATCGATAAATAGCCGAGGACATAGTTCTGCAAGATGGAATTCGCTCCTACCCGATTTAGAGATAGCAGATAGATTGTTCTCTTAAGCGTTGATTTCTGGTTTTGCAATAAATGAATTCATGGCTATAATATGAATACTTTTACTTTATGTGGCGATATAAAAGAGGATCAAGTTTTAGTATATAGCCAAAATGGTCTATAAGTATATGGTTGAGATTGGGTATCTCATCCTGGTGACACTATTGGATGTGACCCATTTTGTATATTGATACAAATGATGTGATCTCAAAATCATTCATGTGGAGACATATTAGTAGAGGCATCCTATGCAATGAGTTTAGATAAGACCGGACCTCGAAATAGTCACTTTTCTTTAGGATAATCGTTTACTGCTAAAACTGACTATTTCAAATTCAATGACATTAGGGTAACTTGATCTTAATCCTGAGCTAACTTTGAACTCTTATTTATTCGGGATTATCCTTTGATCTGCATAAGCGAGAATAGTCTAATAACAATGCTTAATAAGCTTCCCATTTTTGGGATAAGATCGATAAATAGCCGGGGACATAGTTCTGCAAGATGGAATTCGCTCCTACCCGATTTAGAGATAGCAGATAGATTGTTCTCTTAAGCGTTGATTTCTGGTTTTGAACAATGGGATTCCACCCTCTCACGGTTGAGAGGGTCATGGTTTATAAATTGAACTATAAACTAATTGTTCAATGGAGGATCAGTGGGAGCTTAAGGAGCAAGACGTATATATAGGGGTAAAACGATAATTTTGATCTAGATGTAGATACGAGTGACATATGAAGGATCGACTTACTAATTATGGTTATAATGGACAAAAATATATTTACAATGAGGAGAGTGCAACTATCAAATTATAGTGGTATGTCTCAGTAATTAATGAATATCGATTAATTTGGTCTAAAGAATTTAACGAATTAATCTTAAATCGTTAGAACTCTTGATCTATAGGTCCATAAAATCCCTCTACTAGCTAGCAAATTAAGTCTTGGATTAGAGATTGAGCGGATTTGAAATGTTCAAATCAAAATTGGATTTTTGAATTTGACGTGTTCAAATTCGTTTAGGGTTTGATTAATTATATTCGATATAATCAACAAAATTGGAGAGTCGATTAATATTTAAATGTGATTTAAATATTAATTACATAAATTGAAATTCATTGTAGTGAGATTGGCGTTTAATTAATTTAATATTTGATATTAAATTAATAAAATCAATTAAATAGTTTAATTAATTAATATTTATTAAATTTATTTAAAAATTAATTGAATTAATTAAATTAGTAAACTATCAATTTATTTATTAATAATAAAAATTAGTTTTGAAATCAATTTTCAAAAGGGATTTGAAAAATAAGAAGAAATTTCAAAAGTTGGAAAAAAACCACTATGGGTAACACCTTACTCACTAATCCACTCCAATTCCACTTATAATTATGAAGAAAGAGCTCGCTTTCATGGATGCAATCTGATTGCATGGTGAAAGAGATTATAAATTGAAGTTTTTGGGCTGAGAATTCAGCCATGCATGATGAAACTTCAAGCTGAAGCTTAAACCCAAAAACCTTTTTCTTCCCTATTTCCATTACTCTCAATTCAATGTTTCCACCGCACAATCTGAGCTAGAGATTAGTAGAGAAGCTTTTCTTGATGGTCTACTGAAAGATTGAAGGTTCAATTCGTGGAATTCAACTAGAATTGAAAAGTTCTCATCAAAGGTAATGTATTCTTAAAACTCTCTTCTGAAAACTGTTTCAATGCATGTTTTAAACTCAAATTAAGTGTAATTAGAGTGCTTATTGATTTTGATTTCTTTCGCTACATGTTAGTTTACTCTATCACTTGGTATCAGAGAATGATTTAAGCAATTAATTATCGTTAATTTGAGTTTGGTGGGTGAATTTCTAAGATTGCATGTTTCTGTGACTGATGTGGTCAAAATTCAACTTTGGCATTAAAATTCTCTTTAATTATGAAGTTTAATTTGTAATTGGTTCTTGATTGATGAGGTTATATGTATGCTCTAGAGTCTATAATTTTATTACAGTCAATAGAGTCCAAATTAGGTTGTAATTGAAGTTTGAAGAAGGCAAGCTTCATAGCAGAAAACTGAAGAACAACTTCTGTCCAGGTAGCATTGCAACACTGCTCTTGTTCGGTTGGAATACAGAAACATATAGCGGAAGAAAATAGGATCATTAAGCATTTAAATTCCTTAATTTTGACATCATATTAAGCATGTTCATGGGGTAACAATAGGGTTTCATTACATACCTTTGAAGATCATCTTCAAACTCGAAATTCAGCAGCAATCTTCTCTAATTCTTATTGTGTGGACCACCACTAGAGCTTTCCTACTATTCTTTAGGAGCCTTAGATTGAGTTGTGTGACTCAAAACAAGCTTGGACTTAGGAAATTGGAGGAGATTTTCCAGCTTGTTGAAGAATAATTTCTTCAACCTTCAAAAGCTCAGCAATTCAGCAATTGCCTCAACTTTTCCACTCAATCGAGAGTGGTTTTAATACATGACTCTCATGCAAAAAAACTGATCACTTGAAGTGATTCCAGCTACTCCTTGAATTTGGTGGTGGAATTGTGTGTAAGAAGGTGACTAACCTTCTTGCTTGAAAGTGGGAAAATCCCACATTGAGATTTTTCTCATTTTTCAAATTCCCTTTTGATTTTGAAAATTAATTTTCAAAATCAAAACCTTTTCCAATTTTAATTCTTTAAGTAAAATTGAAAATATATTAATTTTACACAAACTAATTCAATAATCAATTTTCTAATAAAATTAATAAACAATTTAATTAATTCAATATCAAATATTAAATTAATTTGTCACCAATTCCATTAGTATGAATCTCTATCATGAAATTAATATTTAAATTATATTTATATTTTAATCGATTCTCCAATTACGTTTAATTTCCAAATTAAATGTGTAATTATATCATATATAATTACTAATTCCCTTAATTCAAATTTGAACGTTTCAAATTAACTTATCATGTCATTCTAATGCTAATTCGTTTGTGAGCTAGTAGGGAGACCTAATGGACCTACAAATCATGGTCTCAGACGATCTAAGATTAATTGGCTAAACTCTTTACACCGAATTAACCCTTATTAGTTAACTACCAGGTCACTGCACTAAAGCCCAATAGTTGCACTCCTTTCACTGTACATATATTATTTCCACTCGATATAACCATGATTAATAAGTTAACTCTTCACAGGTTGTTCGTAATAATGGCTGAGTCAAAAGTTTGTTTTAACCCCCGAGATTACCTCTTGCTCCTTAAGTCCCACTGATCCTCTAATGAATAATTGGTTTATGATCCGACCATCAAATTGAGTCCTCTTAGGCCAATGAGAGAGTAGGGCCCCTTGCTCAAGACCCAAAGTCAGCACTTAAGGGAACAACCTCTCTACTATCCCTAAAAACGGCTAGGAGTGAATTTCGTCTTGCACCCTATGTCCCCAGCTATCTACCCGGTCTTACCCCTGAAATTGGAGGCTTATTGAGCCGACACTATTGAGCCAACCCTCACCTATGAAAAACTAAGGATAATCCTGTATAAAAAGAAGTTCATAGTTAGCTGAGGATTAAAGTTAAGTTACCTAGGTCATGGCTATGAAATAGTCAGTCTTAAACAGTAAACAGTGTTATAAAGTAAGAACGACTTATTTCTTGATCCGATCTTATGTAAACTCATTGCACGGGACGCCTCCACTTCTCATATCAGCACATGAACGAATTAGGATCACTTCGTTTGTAGCACTTTACAACTCCTTGTAACAACTACAGAGTGGGCCATATCCGATAGTGTTACCATAATAAGGCACCAAATCTTATTCGTATACTATAGATCATTTTGACTATTTACTCGAACCTGATCGACTCTTATGTCTCCACATAAAGTTCAAGTACTCATGTAATAATCATGGATCTTTTAATTTATAGGATTTATTTCTAAAACAAAATAAGCAATTCTTATATTCAATAACAACTTTATCAATTTACAGAATGAGTTTATTGTTTACAAACCACGAGTTTTAGGACATAAAAACCCAACAATTCGAGCCTATGGAGTTGCAACACTGGGATGAGTGTTGCAACGCTGTACATCCCAGTCTAGCAATGCGCGCGTTGGAGCCGGTTCACGTGGGAGGTCCGGTTCGATTGGTTTTTCCAACTATTCCAGTCTGGTTCAACCAGTTCAGTATCTTTTGAAGGTTCGGAGGGCCAGTTCGAGTGGTTCAGGTTCGATTCAGATCCAGTTGAGTGGTCCAAATCACTTTTGAAGCTGTTTTTAGTTTTCTTTTGTAATAATTTAATCGTTTTGCTTGCTTAGAATGCCAAAGTTGAACCATATTGGTGTTGTTTAATTATTCTATGCATGTGATGTATATTATATTTGAATCAAACATGTTTGTGCATATAGTATGCCATTTAGATTTAAAATCCCACCATGGGAAAGCATGTTCCAGGCATAATATTATGTTATAAGTTAGTTATAATATATAGTATGCATGTTTAAGGGTTTCTTAAAATTAATATAAGTGTTATGTTAATTTTGAATGCTTTTGATGTATGTTATGGATGGATAACAATAACATGTCTATTGTTTTATAAATTTTTATAAAATCACATTAGACATTAAAATCCATAACAAATATTATTAACATGCTTACTTAGGTTAACAACTTATTTTAATGGTTAAAATAGGTCGTTATCTTATAAAATATGGTTACAAACTCAACCGGTTCATAATCCTGTCTAAGGCTGGAGGTATTTAAGTTGATGGTTTATGTAACACCTTTTACCTGAGGATTATGACGGAAATGTTGAGCATTGTCAACTGGTTTTATGAGCTTGTGTGAGTGGTTTGAGGTTTAAAATTGGTTTAACACCTAGACATTGTAGGTTTAAATCCAAATATAAACGTTATACTTGGATAAATCATATAGACTTAGGTTATTTAAAATTAGTCGGAATATACCTAAGTAAAAGAATACCCAAACATTTAGAACACTTCAGTGGGAGATTAACGATATATACGATATATCATTTTTAGCTCTCACGTCCTTAAAAGTTCAAACCGTGAGATCCATGCTCTACTTTATGTCGCTTTTACCGTGACTGCTTAGTTTTTGCATGGGTCAATATCAAGGTTTAAGGGGGAAGTAGTTCATAGTAAGTGGGTGAAGGAAATGTGTCAACATATCCTATAGTCTCCTTCATTAGTTTGAACTGTGAGATTTCCATGTTGCGCCTGCTGTTGTTTTTTGGCGGCACTAGCTAGCCGTTAACTATAGCGATCCCTTCGATGGGTTAACAAAGGATTTAGAACAACCTAAGCTTCAGAAATGAATAGTGTTTTATAGTTCCGTCTTGAAATCGGGGGCATGTTCATACCGTTTCATAAAATCTGAAAATGGCGGGTCACACTTACAAGAGTTACTAAATGTTAGTTCTTGACTGAAAACAGTAACCAAACTACTATAGGAATAAGAGTTATTCTGGATATAGTATCTGGTTAAGATTGTCTTGCTTCAGTGAAAGAATAATTGACTGCCTTTCGGTAGCATCTATTCTAACTCACTAAAGCATCATTGCAATTAAATAAAGAAATATGGGTACTTTATTACGTTTGCTAAAGTTGCATTTAAATGCATAAGTTTAATAGAATTTGTTTATTTTTCAGCAATGTTGAACTCGATTATACAACTCCTTGCTTCCGAAAAATTCAATGGAGAAGGTTACTCTAACTGAAAATCGAACATAAACACAATTTTAGTGGTTGACGGCCTGATGTTTGTTTTAACGGAGGAATGTCATCCTCTTCCCGGTTCAAATACTAACCGAAATGTTCGAGAAGTTTATGATAGATGGGTAAGGGCTAATGAGAAGGCGAGAGCCTGCATCTTTGCGAGCATATCTAATGTGCTCAATAAGAAATATGAAGCCATGCCTACTGCTCGTGAAATCATGGCATCATTGCAAGAGATGTTCAGACAACCGTCATCTTCAGTACGACATGAGGCTATAAAATATGTTTATAACTCACTCATGAAAGATGAGACTAATGTTAGGGAGAATGTCTTGGACATGATGGTCCATTTTAATATTGCAGAAGCTCACGACGCTATCATAGATGAGACTAATCAATTTAGTATGATCTTGGAGTCTCTTCCAAAGAGCTTCTTAACCTTCTGAACTAATGGTGTAATGAATAAGATTAATTACAACCTGACTAGTTTATTGAACGAACTCCAGAATTACCAATCGATGCTGAAATTAAAAGAAAGTGAAGTAAACATTGTTTCACAGAAAAAAAATTCTGCAGGGAACATCTTCGGAAACGAAGCCTTTAGACAAAAAGTTTGTCTCTTCCTCTTCTAAAGATAAAAGTATCCAAATGAAGAAGAAGGGAAAAGGGAAGAAGAAACCTGCTGCTAAGAAAACAAAGGCGTCTAAAGGAAAATGTTTTCATTGTGGAGAAGACGGACATTGGAAATGCAATTTCTCGAAATACCTAGCTAAAAAGAGACCAGAAAAGGAGAAACAGGGTAAATCAAATTTACTTGTAATTGAAACATGCTTAGTGGAAAGTTCTTACTTAACTTGGATGTTAGATTCAGGCGTCGCTAACCATGTTTGCACTTTTCTATAGGAAACTAGTTCTTGGACTCAACTCTGAGAACACGAAATGACTTTCAAGGTTGGAATAGAAGAATTCATTTCAGCTGAAGCAGTGGGAGACATCAAATTATATTTTGGAGAATCTTTCATTTTGTTAAAGAATGTCTATTGTGTATCCAAAATAAAAAGAAATTTGATCTCCATATCTTGTCTGTTAGAAAATATGTATAAAGTATCTTTTGAAATCAATGAATTGTTCGTTTTTTCAAGAGGTATTCATATTTTTTCTACTAGACTTGAAAATAACTTGTATGTATTAAAACCAACTAAAGCAAAAACTATTTTAGAGATGTTTAAAATGACAGAAACTCAAAATAAAAGACGAAAAATTTCTTGTAACGCCTATCTTTGGCACCTTAGACTTGGTCATATAAATCTCAACAGGATTGAGAGATTAGTAAAAAAAGGTCATCTAAATCAGTTAAAAGATAGTTCTTTACCGTTGTGTGAATTTTGTCTCGAAATAAAAATGACTAAAAGATCTTTTAGTGGAAAAGGTCTTCATTCCAAAGAACTCCTAGAACTTATACATTTAGACCTTTGTGGTCCGATAAATGTTAAAGCTCGAGGAGGATATGAATATTCGTCAATTTTTTTGATGACTATTCAAGATATGGCTATATTTACTTAATGAGTCACAAGTCTGAAACTCTCGAAAAGTTCAAGGAATTTAAGATAGAAGTTGAAAACTTATTAGGAAAAAGAATTAAAACACTTCTACCAGATCGATGTGGTGAGTATATGAATTTAAAATTCCAGAACTATTTAGTAAATCATGGAATTCAATCCTAACTCACAATACCTGGAACACAACAACAAAATGGTGTTGCAAAAAGGAGAAATCGAACCTTGTTATACATGGTTCATTCGATGATGAGTTATGCTTAGTTACCTCAATCCTTTTAGGGGTATGCAGTATAAACTGCAGTATATGTTATGAACATGGTTCCCTAAAAAAGTGTTTCAGAGACACTGTATGAGTTATGGACAGGACGTAAAAATAGTTTACTTCACTTCCAAATCTGGGGATGTCCGGCACACGTGTTGGTGCAACACTCTAAGAAAATTGAACGACGTTCAAAATTATGCCTATTTGTAGGATACCCTTAGGAAACAAAAGGTGGATTGTTTTATGATTCCCAAGAAGATAAAGTATTTGTATCGGCAAATACTACATTCTTGAAAGAAGATCACATAGAAATCATCAACCTTGCAGTAAACTAGTATTAAATGAAATTACCAAAGATACTACAAACAAATCAACAAAAGTTGTTGATCAAGCTAGTCCATCAACAACAATTGTTGCCCCATCACATCCTTCTCAAAAGTTGAGGATGCCTCGACGTAGTGGAAGGGTTGTTCATTGGTCTGAACACTACATGGGTTCAACAAAAACTCAAGGCATCATACTTGATGATGGCCTAGAGGATTTATTGGCTTTTAAACATGCAATGGATGATGTTGATAGGGGACAAGTCAATGTACTTCAATTATGTCTGGGAACTTGTAGATTAATCACATGAGGTTAAACCTATAGGTTATAAATGGATCTACAAGAGAAAGCGAGACCAAACTGGTAAGGTGCAAACTTATAAAGAGCCAAACTCGTGCTTGAAGATTTTACCCAAAGAGAGGGGGTGAACTATGAAGAAACCTTCTCACCTGTTGCCATGATTAAATCAATAAGAATACTTTTATCCATTGCCACATATTATGACTATTAAATATGGCAAATAGATGTCAAGACAACCTTCTTGAATGACTATCTTGATGAAAGTATTTACATGTCTCAACCAGAAGGGTTCATTGAACATGGTCAAAAACAAAAAGATTGTAAGCTTAAAAGATCTATTTATGGGTTAAAACAAGCTTCTAGATCTTGGAATATAAGATTGACACTGTGATCAAGTCTTATGGCTTGAACAGAACGTTGACGAACCTTGTGTATACAAGAAAATAGTCAACAAAACTGTAGCTTTCCTAGTCCTTTATGTTGATGATATTTTGCTCATTGGGAATGAGACAAGTTTCCTTGCTAACGTAAAGAGATGTTTAGCATCACAATTCTAAAATGAAAGATTTGAGAGATGCACAGTATATTCTTGGGATCCAAATAGTTTGGAATTGCAAGAACTGAATGCTTAAAGGAAATCAAATATGAGGATTTCCATGAGCAGTGGAAGGATCATTCCAAATTCCGTTCGAGTTGAACATACACAATTACAATACAAGAACAGAAACTAACAGGTCATGCACAAACACGAAATTACAACATGCTAAACGATAGAATCAAGGGATAAAGTATGCGTACCTTTGAAGAAACATTCTAAAAAAATCCCTCGAACAATCCAATGCATCCAAGAATAGAACACGAACGCAACGACTGATACACAACACCAAGACAACGAACACAACGATCACGAACCCAACGAATGGCCTCCACAAACCAATCGAGTCACACTCGATTCACAAAGTGAGTGAAGACACCACCACAATGGTTACCTTGGTATTCTCGGTGTGAGAATCCATGAGTTGTAGACTTTGTATGAACTTGGCTTGAGGAAGAGACAGGAGGACAATGATTGTGTAGACGATCGAGCAAGTGGGAGATAAGAAGCGTCTATCGTATAGACAATGTGCCCGATCATGTAGTAAATGGTAGCCTATCGTTTAGACAAAGCCACACGATCGATTACCTATGATCAGCTGAACGACTATCGTATAGTCAATGCTCCACGATTGTTTAGTCTCTGTTAGCTATCACTTAGTGAAACACTTTCACTTGATAGCTTTCTTTATGAGTTCTTTCCGAAAGTAGCAACTCTCTAAATTTAGGAAAACATTTTTCCTTCTATCTCACGGTTACCATAAAACCACCAATAACCTTCCACTCAATTGGTTATTAGAGAAAAAAGATTTAATTATCAAATAATTAATATTATTATAAATAAATATGATAACTAACTTACCATGTTATATTTATAATCTATAGTTTTGATATTTCATCTCATGAAACATATAAACCATAGTTCTTTTTCTATTGGTTATTAGAAAAAAGTGTCCTAAAACGCCTCAAGAAGTTGAAGAAATGAAAAAAATTCCATATACTTCAGCAGATGGGAGTCTGATGTACTACGCTACGTTATGTACACATCCTGACATATGCTTTGCAGTCGGAATCGTCAGCAGACTCCAATCTAACCGTGGACACATTCATTAGACTGCTGTCAAGAACATCTTTAAGTATCTTTGGAGAACGAGGGACTATATGCTTGTATATGGGCCTAAGAATTTGATCCTTATGGGATGCACTGATTCTGATTTTCAGATTGATGTAGATTCTAGGAAATCTACTTCAGGATCAGTTTCACTCTTAACAGAGGAGCTATAGTGTGGAGAAACATCAAACAGAGTTGCATAGCTGACTCCACAATGGAAGCAGAATCTGTAGCTGCATGCGAAGCAGCTAAAGAAGCAGTGTGGCTACGCAAGTTCTTGTCGGATTTGGAAATGGTTCCAAATATGCATCTACCCATTACCCTGTATGCGACAACAATGCTATAGTTGCCAATTCCAAGGAACCAAGAAGTCACAAACGTGGAAAACACATCGAAAGAAAGTACCATTTCATCAAAGAGATAGTACATCGAGAAGACGTGATATTTACGAAGATAGCTCATATGATAACCTTGCTGATCTATTTACGAAGGCTCTCTCAGCTAAAGTGTTCGAGGGCCACCTGGTCGGACTTGGACTATGAGCACCATAATCTAGGGCAAGTGGAAGAATGTCAAGGGTATATTGATGCCCTAGTTTATTGTATTTTCTCTCTATTAATATTTGTATATTTGTATCTCACTAAAGTATTAGTCCAAGTGGGAGATTGTTGGGAATGTCCTAAACTCGCAGTTCGTAAATATTCTTAACATATTTTATTTATCAATAAAAGTATTATTGAGTATTTTTTTTCAATAAATTGTTATTGATATTGCATTCTTTTTAAAAAATCCAATAAACAAATCTATGGCTATAATATGAATACTTTAACTTTATGTGACGACATAAAAGAGGATCAAGTTTTAGTATATAGCAAAAATGGTCTATAAGTATATGGATGAGATTGGGTTCTTCATCCTGGTGACACCATTGGATGCGGCCTATTTTGTATATTGATACAAATGATGTGATCCCAAAATCATTCATGTGGAGACATGTGAGTGAAGGCATCCTATGCAATGATTTTGCATAAGACCAGACCTCAAAACAATCACTTTTCCTTAGAACAACCGTTTACTGCTAAAATTGACTATTTCAATTTTAATGACCTAGGGTAACTCGATCTTAACCTGAGCTAATTATGAACTCCTGTTTATTTGGGATTATCCTTTGATCTACGTAAGTGAGAGTAGTTCATCAGCACTGCTCAATAAGCTTCCATTTTGGGTATAAGACTGGATGGATAGTTGGGGACATAGTTGTGCAAGATGGAATTCACTTCTACTCGACTTAGGGTTGGCATATAGGTTGTTCTCTTAAGCACTGATTCCTAATATTGAACAATGGGGCCCCACCCTCTCATGATCGAGAGGGACATGGTTTATACGTTAGACTATAAACCAAATTATTCAATAGAGGATCAGTGAGAGCTTAAGGAGCAAGATGTATTTATAGGGGTAAAATGGTAATTTTGACCTAGCTATAAATACGAACGACCTTTGAACGATCGACTTACTAATTATGGTTATAGTGGACAAAAATATATTTACAATAAGGAGTTTTTCTTAAATTGGCTTGTTTTGGTTTAGGGTCAAATATTTATTATTATTTGGTTGTTTACTTATTCGTTTATTCAATTGTTTAAATAATTTATTTCAAAACTTGAGTTAGGGAAACCTCGAACAGAGAAATTGTATTATTTGAGTTTTTATATTAGAGATTTATTTTATGAAATCTTATTAGTTCTAGTTAGATTTCGCGAAAAATAGTCGTTTTGTGTTTTCTGCATGCATGTAGTAATGATCCTTTTCCCATCTTGAAAGTTGAGTCGTTACCCATTCTCTTTTAAATTCTTTAGTAGCTCATCTATCTATCTATCTATCTATCTATCTATATTGCACTCATATTTGGCATGAAAATGGGAAAGGAAGATGAGGAAATTAAACATATGCGAATAAAGAATTAAAATTTTAGGATAATGCATATTTTTTTCTCTATCAACATGGGTGGTATTCTCTCTCCACTATCTCATCCATCATACAATCTTGGTTTGTTATACCCAATTTTTATTATTCTAATTTTGTTTTCTTAATTTCAATTTATTTAGATTAAAAAATTCATGTCAATACATTTCATTTAATTTAATAGATTACATAATGTTCACCAGATTTGTTTACCCATTTTTATTTTTTTAAATTGTAGTTATATTTAAGTATGAAATTCACTTCCACAAAAATTATTTGTAGTAACTAAAAGTTTTGAATTTTTTAATGTTTGTTGAGTTATTTGGGTACACTATAATAAATATCACATACGATAACTTTAAAAAAACACTGTCGTAGACTATTCATCGTGTTTGTGGAACGCTGTCGTAGGTGATGTTATTAAAAGTCTGCCTTTTCATAGCGTTTTTCAACACTATAAAAAATGTTATGAGAAGTCCATTTTCGATAGCATACTTTTAATGCTATGAAAACATTTCATAACGTTAGTAAAAAAAAAAAAAAAAATTCTAATAAAAAATATTAAAAAAAGATGAAATCTCTTAGATTTAGTTTCTACCTATTTATTAAATATGAAATGATTTTAAAAGTTTGTAAAGCTTAGAAGTTAGCATAAATGAAACTAGAGTAATGTAAAATATTATCATATCCCAATATTTTTGTTAGTATATCATATCCTAGATCTACATACAAATTAATCTTTAATTATTCATTTTTCATACAAATGTTAAAAGGTATTAAAATAATGCAAGTATTAGTAATAAATTAACAAGTGTGAATGTTTACCTTAACACTTCTATTTTAATTTAATTATTAAGGGTTGATATAAAATGATGACATATAATTCTTTAATCAGTCAAGGCTTATGGATTTATCAGAATTTCTTAATGTGTGCTGTGTTTAAATTTTTTACCAAGAGTTTATCTAAAAATATATATACTCTATTCATAAATTTTGATATTTGTAAAATCATACCTAAATATTTAAAATAATATATTGTCACATCTCTCCTAGATTACCCTTTTAACTTGTGAAGGGATGTGAAGAAAGCAGTTGAAAATCCTCTTATGACAACTACTGTCCAATTTGTACTAATGAACCTGTATCCTTAACACCTATTGACTTGATAGCAACTAAAAATCTTATAGTAATTATATACATCATCTCATCTTTCACTTAACTATACAGGTGCTACCGTTCGAAAAATTTACATCCATTAGTTAACCAATACTTATATGTAAAACTCTTGACTCCAAAATTCTACCAAAAAATTCCAAGGCATGTACAAACAAAATTAGGGTTTAAAACATGACAAGTGGACCACCTAAACTTCAGGTTACTGGAAAATTTTGATAGTGACTGACTGGCAAATCTATTCGAGTTCGGGATGTCAACCGTTGCCCGGGAAGAGAAAACATTTTAAAAAATGAGCTTAAAATTTTCAATGAGTGGCTATTTAAAATAAACATGCTTCAACATAAATAAGATAGATGTGGTTCCTCATAAAACATTTGCATAATCATTTTTAAGGTTTAGATATAAAACTGAAAACATGAAATCATATCATATGTGAAAACCCAGAAGTGAGCTCATCATTATCTTGTAAAGCACCTCTACTCCTTTGCCTGAACAATGGGAGAACCATTTTTCTCAATCCCTAATAACTTAGTTAAGAGAGAGCCCTTTTATTCGATCTCATCAACGTCGATAATATGGGTCATACGTGCACGTAGAGCTAGATTGGGACTTGATCACCTTACCATACCTTCGATGTCAAGGATTTCTAGTGTAACTGAAATCTGGTACCTTATCATGCCTTTGGTACCAACATTAGAGTAGGGTTTATACAAGACATTAAAACATTTATTACAAATATAATAACAGAATACTTGTGTGAGGTAACCATACTTCATAAATTTCATATCATTGCATAGTGCCTTGTAAATATCAAGTATAAATCCATAGGTATAAACTTACTGAAATCAAATGCTAAATTCATGTATAAAATATCATTTATTTAGAAACATGGGTCATGTGTACAACAGATGAGTAAAGCATGCTTTTGTAGAAATCATGGTTATAAAACTGCATGTTGAATTCATTATGTGTTGGAAATCATATGCAAAATTGATCATTAGAAAACATTTATTAAAACTTGTCACTCACTGTCTTAAGCTACTTATCCAAGGATCCGTAAGCCTATCCTATTTGCGCCTGCCCTGGAATAAGAAAAGGTCCCTTGGTTAGTATAATAAGCTATATTTTGAGCCTAACACATAAACTTAACTTCATTGCATACTAGTAATTCATAGCATCATGACTAAGTTCATCGCATCCTACCCTATCTTATCACATTAGCTACACCTAGCCATTTTACTACATAACTTAGTTGAAAAATGGCAACCCTTTCTCACGATGCTCGGGCAGGCACTGGAACACCTTTCTTAGCCTAAGTGATGAGCGTCCACTATGTGACGCACCCAAAGCGCCTCTGCTGTGAATATTTTGTCAATACTCACACGCATCAACTCATACCATCGGTTGGTCAACTGCTTGCTTGTTCTCTGTATGCAACATCTTGCTTATTCATCTACAATATCATTTCAGATTTCAATCTTCTAGATTCTATAATTCTAATTCCATCCATTAACTAGCTAGGCTTTCTTTAATGAATTTTCTCACAAACATCTTAACTCTCACTTATTTTAGAATTTGAGCATCAACTCCTTTTGAATCGATCGAAAACCTTCAACTTTCTCTCAAGCTTGTCCAAGAGTTCTTTAACACCTCTTGAGCTTCAAATGGAAACAACACTTCCTTTCCTTAGGCGTAAGAGAATTTTGGCAAACTGGTTCCCTCCTTTACAAGGCCTATTTATACTTAGGCTTCCATGAGCATCCAACTTAGTTAAACACTAACTGACATATTGATCCTTTAATTGGTGTTTCTAAGACTGTCACTTAGTCTACTTACTTAATTAAGCTGAACTCTCCAGCTTAACTTCGTCGCTTGGGCTTATGGCCACTTAAGCATGTTCTTGGTAATCGCATACTTCTACTCATCGTCGCACCCTCTGAACGACCCCTTCGACGCATTGGTCCATAGTTGTCTTGTTTGCCAACTTAGCCCTTACCATTTACATATGAGGTTGGTCGCATACTTCCCATATACCTACCTCTACCAAGAGCCATCTTACTTCTTCCATGGCCTTCCATATACCATATAGCTATACTTAGCCATAATGTCCTCTTCTTGGACTTCTAGTCACATAGTTCAATAAAACTGGCTGCATGGCGTGTCATAGCTCCAACGTAAAAATCCTCTACTTTCCTCTAAGTGTTAACTTCTTTCTATTCACCTGAGAGCTTGACATTCCATACTTAGCATATTTTCCTGTCCTCTAAGTACTCGAGAGTATGGCTTCCTAACACTTAAAATATTTTCCCTCATTCAATCATACAACACATACATTGAGCTTCCCGAATGCTTCAAGTAATACAAACATCATAAGTACATACTTACAAGATCTTAATTACACAATTAAGAGGACTTAAACATAATTAGTTAGTAAAAAAAATTTAGGGGTTTACAATTTACCTTCCCTTTAGAGAAATTTCATCCTCGAAATTTGCCTTAAGCTTAGTTAACAAAATAAATGGGAATAACTATACCAGTCACAACATTCGGTGCGTCCTTGTCCTTCTACTATGTCATAGCATAAACCTTGCCCTGCTGACGAGGCCGTCCAACTACATTCTTATGTTTGGTACCACACGTATCTTCATATTTAACTGTACCCACTTGAGGTTGGCTCACTGTCTGTGATATCGTCCTTTATTCAGCCCGTGCTCCTGAAACTAATTGAGGACAGTCTCTCTTGTAATGTCCTGGCTGTCCACACTAGTAGAAGATATTCTACCCCTTACAATACCATCCTGTGTGGTTTTTGCCACAATTAACACACTGAGGCTTCCTACCTGTACTAACGACATATTCTCCTGTCTGCCTAGATCTAAATCCTTCAGTTGTACAGCTGGATCTTGGCCTGTTCCTCCTCTGTTGACTTCCTACTGCACCACCCTGAGAAATCGTTTGCCCATTAAAGCGGGGCTTAAAATTTCTTTTTCCAGATACACCTGGAGTAAATCTTCCCTTGTCTCCCCTAGAGACATCCCTGTCTTGCCTGTCCTCTATCAAGCTCTCTTCCACTCTCATCGCAGTCTCTACTAATTGGGAAAAGTCTGACCAGTTAGGTATAGTAGTCCCGGAGTCTGTATCTCCTTTTTCAATCCACTCTCAAAACATCTACATCTGTCTTTCTTCTCTACTATAATTGTAGAAGCATACCTGGATAATTTTGTATACTTATGTTCTTATTTAACAACTATCATGTTACCTTGAACAAGTTTCAGAAACTCGTTCCTTTTTGCTTCACGGTAAGACGTAGGATTGTATTTGTCTTCAAAGATCCTCTTAAACTCATCCTAGGCCATCACCTCTGACTTGTTTCTTTTGGAGTCTATCACTCCCCACCACTGTTCTTCTCTTTTCTTAAAAAAAAAAAAAATACGGCTAGTTTGACCTTACAGTCCTCAGGACATTAAGTAACCTAGAAACATTTCTCCATCTAAATCAACATGGCTTCTGCATCTACTGGGTCAATTGTACCCTAAAATGTTGTGGTACCAAGTGCCTTCATCCTTTCAATGCCATACTTCTTATCGGGATCTGCCTGTACAGATCCTACACTAGCTAGCAGCCTATGGGTAATCCTATCAAAGACTCTGTTCTTCATCTAAAGATCGATTCTAACCTAAAGGGTATTAGACTCTCCCTCAGATATAGCTTCCTGTACTACTGGTTCTCGAACTGAATCTTGATCCCCTCGTACCATGAGATCTTTAGTAGGGTCACGATCCTTCTCAACCATCTGCTGAGTCAGTCTGTCACCTTCTCGGGGCATACTCCCTATAACATATACATTATTAGGTTCATAACCTCATTTACATACTTCTAGTCTAATGCATGACTTTATTCCCAAAATCTTATGCTCTAGTACCAACTTTTCACACCCCCTCCATATTACTCTCTTAACCTGTGAAGGGATGTGAAGATAACATTTGATAATCCTCTTATGACAACTACTGTCCAACCTGTACTAATGAACTTATATCCTTAGCAGTTGTTGACCTGATAGCAATTAAAAATCTTATAGTAATTATATACATCATCTCATCTTTCACTTAACTACACAGGTGCTACTATTCTGAAAATTCACATCCATCAGTTAATCAACACTTATACATAAAACTCTTGACTGCAAAATTCTACCCAAAAATCCCAAGGCATGTACAGACAAAATTAGGGTTTAAAACATGACAAGTGGACCACCTAAACTTCAGGTTACAGGAAAATTCTAATAGTGACTGACTGACATATCTACTTGGCTTTGGGACATCGATCACTACCTAAAAAGAGAAAACATTTAGAAAAATGAGCTTAAAATTTCCAGTGAGTAACTATTTAAAATAAAACATGCTTCAACATAAATAACATAGACGTGGTTCCTCATAAAACATTTACATAATCATTTTCAGGGTTTGGAAATAAAACTAAAACATGAAATCATATCATATGTGAAAATCTTGAAGTGAGATCATTATTATCCTGTAAAGCACCTCTACTCCTCTGCCTGAACATATGGGAAAGTCCTTTGGTTCAATCCATAATAACTTAGTTGAGAGAGCCCTTTTACTTGATCTCATCAATGTCGATAATATGGGTCATACGTGCATGTAGAGGTAGATTAGGTCTTGACAACCTTACCATACATTCGATGTCAACGATCCCGAGAGTAACTGAAATCAAGGTACCTTACCATGCCTTGGGTACCAACATTGGAATAGGGTTTGTACATGGTATTAAAATATTTAATACAAATATAATAACAGAATACTCATATGAGTTAACCGTACTTCATAAATTTCATACCATTGCATAGTGCCTTGTAAATATCAAGTATACATCATAGTCATAAACTTACTGAAATTGCATGATAAATTTATGTATAAAATCTCATTTATTTAGAAACATGGGTCATGTGTCCAACAGATGAGTAAAACATGCGTTGTAGAAATCATGGTTATAAAACTACATGTTGAATTAATTATGCGTTGGAAATCATATGCAAAATTAATCATTAGAAAACATTTATTAAAATTTGTCACTCAGTGTCTTAAGCTACTTATCCAAGGGTCTGTAAACCTCTCCTATTTATGTTTGTCTTAAAATAACTTGGTTGAAAAATGACAACCCTTTCTCATGGTGCTCGGGTATGCACTGGAACACCTTTCTTAGCCTATGTGATGAGCGTCCACTATGCAACGTACATAAAGCGCCTCTACTGTGAGTACTTTGTTAACGCTCACACACATCAACGCATATCATCGGCTGGTCAGCTACTTGCTTGCTCTCCATATGCAGCTGCCTGCTTATTCATCCACAATATCATTTCAGATTTCAATCTTCCAGATTCCATAACTCTAATTCCAGCCATTAACTAGCTAGACTTTCTTTAATGAATTTGCTCATAAACATCTTAACTCTCACTTACCTTAGAATTTGAGCATAAACTCCTTTGAATTGATTGGAAACCCTTAACTCTCTCTCAAGCTTGCCCGAGAGTTCTTTAACACCGTCTGAGCATTAGATCGTAGCAACACTTCCTTTCCTTAGGCATAGGATAATTTTGGCAAACCGGTTCCCTTCTTTACAAGGCCTATTTATATTTAGGCTTGCATGAGCATCCAACTTAATTAAATGCCACCTGACATGCTGGTCCTTTAATTGGTATTTCTAAGACTGCCACTTAGCCTACTTACTAGTTAATTAAGCTAAACTCTCCAGCTTAACTTCGTCGCTTGGGCTTGCGGCCACTTAACCATTTTCTTGGTCATCACATACTTCTACTATCGTTGCACCCTCTGAATGACACCTTTGACGCATTGGTCCATAGCTACCTTGTTTGTCAACTTAGCCTTCACCATTTACATATGAGGTTGGTCGCATACTTCCCATATACCTACCTCGGCCAAGAGCCATCTTACTTCTTCCATGGCCTTCCACAACTATACTTAGGTATAATGTCCCCTTCTTCT
This sequence comes from Benincasa hispida, assembly GCF_027475165.1. NCBI lineage: Eukaryota > Viridiplantae > Streptophyta > Magnoliopsida > Cucurbitales > Cucurbitaceae > Benincasa > Benincasa hispida. The sequence goes on from NC_143486.1 coordinate 28,421,537, forward strand.
ACTTTTGGCCGCATGGTATGTCATAGCTCCAACGTATAAAATCCTCTACTTTCCTCCATGTGTTTACTTCTCTCTTCTTCACCCGAGAGCTTTACATTCCACACTTAGCATATTTTCCTGTCCTCTAAGTACCCAAGAGTATGGCTTCCTAACACTTAGAATATTTTCCCTCTTATCCTACATACACATACATTGAGCTTTCCATACGCTTCAACTAATACAAACATCATAAGTACATACTTACAAGAGCTTAATTACACAATTAAGAGGACTTAAACATAATTAGCGAGTGAAACAAGTTTAGGGGTTTACATCTATACATTAAAGGTACGTGACTATTCAATTCGTTCAAAATATAATGAAAAATCTCAAATTCTTAATTTAATTTCCACATCTCTTATGCAATGTACATATCAAAATTATTTAATTTGTATTTTATAAAACTTTATTTTAAAAAATAAAAAAAAAAGTTAATCTACCTACATAGTTCAATTGATAAAAGCAATATTATGTTAATAAATTCACATGCAACAATTTTAAACATTCAAATTCACGTGCAAACTAGTTATTTTAAAAATAGAGTTAGTTGAACTATTTTGTTTTACAAAATATGGCATGCCCCCGGGTGACTTATGTATATATATTGTTGGGTTGTATGTGCTAAAACTCATAGTTTGTAAAATTAAACATTTTCTATTATCAATAAAGATGTTATTTGACATTCATTCAATAAAGTTATTATTGAATATGTAAATTGCACTTCTAAAGACTAAATCCAATAAACTAAGATCCATGAATATTATATGAATACTTGAACTTTATGTGGAGATATAAAGATGGATCAAGTTCGAGTAAATAGCCAAAACGGTCTATAGTATACGAATAAGATTGGGTGTGTTATTCTGATAATACTATCAGATGCGACCCACTCTGTAGTTGTTATAATTTGTTGTAAGATGCTACAAACGAAGTGATCCTAATTCATTTATGTATTGACATGAAGAGTGGGGGCATCCTATGCAATGAGTTTGCATAAAATCGGACTAAGAAATAAATCACTCTTACTTTATAACGTTGTTTACTATTTAAGACTGACTATTTTGCTTAGATGACCTAGGTAACTCGATCTTAATCTTGAGCTAACTATGAAATTCAGTTTATTTGGGATTATCCTTAGATTTGCATAGGTGAGGATTGACTCAACAGAGCCAGCTCAATAAGCCTCCCATTTCAAGGATAAGACTGGATAGACTCCCATTTCAGGGGTAAGACTGGATAGATAGTTGAGGATATAGGATGCAAGATGGAATTCTCGCCTACCCGATTTAGGGATATGAGGAATGTTGTTCTCTTAAGTGTTGAATCGAGGTCTTAAACAATGGGTCCCACCATCTCATTGGTCCGAGAGAGATTTGGTTTAATGATTGGATCACAAACCAATTGTTCATTAGAGAATAAGTGGAACTTAAGGAGCAAGATGTAATTTTGGAGGTAAAACAATATTTGACCCAATCGTTATTACGAACAACCTGTGAAGGATCAACCTACTAATCATGGTTATATCAAGTGGACACAATATATCTACAGTGAGAGAAGTACAACTACTGGGCTTTAATGGAGTAACTCGGTAGTTAATGAATGAGAATTAATTTAGATTAAAGAGTTTAGCCAATTAATTCCGGATTGTTGGAGCCCATGATCTATAAGTCTGTTAGGTCTCCCTACTAGCTCACAAACAGATTAAGCCTTAGAATATCGTGTTAAGTTAATTTGAAACGTTCAAATTCGATTAAGGGAATTAGTAATTATATTTGATATATTTACACGTTTAATTATGAAATTAAACGAAATTGGAGAATCGATTAATATTTAAATATGATTTAAATATTAATTTCATGAAGAGAAATTCATGGTGGTAGAATTGGTGTTAAATTAATTTAATACTTAATATTAAATTAATAGAATTAATTAAAAATTTTAATTAATTATTAATTTTTAAAAATTAATTAATTGAATCAATTTTTTAAAACTTAATTAATTGAATTAATTTTTTAAAAATTAATTAATTGAATTAATTTTTGGTAAAATTAATAAACTTCAGTTTAATTATAAAATTAAAACTGAAAATTGGGTTTGAAAATAGTTTTCAAAATTAAGTGAAAAATTCTTATTTTTTAAAAAATTCAAAAGTGGGGTTTTCCCACTTTGAACCAAGCACCTTAGTCACATATCATTTGTTGAATTCCATCCAAATTTGAAGTAGGACCTGGGATTTTCTGATGCAATATGATTGCATGGTGTACTGGAAAAAAACCCACAGTTTTTCAGCTGAAAAGGACATGCAAAAACGAGTTGATTTGCTGAAAAACTTTTTGAAAAAAGTGTTCTTCAGTCGTAGAAAAACCAGTGCCTTTCTCCTTCAAATTTCCTCAATTCCAGCCTTTTTTGAGTCCCACAACTCAATCTAAGGCTCTTAAAGGATAGTAGGGAAGTCCTAGTGGTGGTTTACGACCAGAAGAGGAGAGGATTGCAACTGATTTTCGTTGAAGAAGAAGATCTACACAAGTATTCTTGAAACCCTTGTCTGTGAAAATATGTTTTTCATGCTTTTTAGAACTCAAATTAAATGTAATTAGAATACTTATTGATTCTGATTGCTTCCGTTGCATGCTTCTACATCCTACCATATATATATATATATATATATATAATTTAATTGGTAAAGCATTGTGTTGTACATGACTTTATAATATGAAGTATGTTGTGAACTTGAGGAGCACAATGGGAACACGAATACAAATAAAATATAATGTTAAATAAACATAATATAATATAATAATAAAATAAATAAATATTAAAATAAATTAAACATAATATATAAATAAATAGAATAAAATAAATTAGAAAAATAAAAAAAATTTCTCTAAATTCTCCATTTCCTCCAATTTTCATAGAATTTGCCCAATGTGTGTCTTCCAAAACCCACAAAATGCCACTATTTATAGGAAATTTAGCGAGTAGGAGGTAGATTATATGGACACTAATAATGGTAATGTTTAGACACATTGATAACACTTTGAAAAATGGGGCATGATACATGGTTAATAGACACAAACACGAACTTCTAATGGGCATCTATTATCGTAATATTTATAATACTCCTCCTTAGATGTCCACTATATATATGAAATATGCCTCGTTAAAACCTTACTAGGAAAAAACCTAATGGGAAAAAAATTCTAGTGAAAGGAAAATAGTACATATTTCATATAATTTATATTTCTAAAATTATATTTACTCTCCCTCTTGGAAACATCACTTGAGATCTCTGAGTCGCCACATTCCAATTTCGTGCACCAGTTTTTCAAAGGTTGTGGTATGTAATGCCTTTGTAAATAAGTCTGACAGGTTAGTTTTCAAACAAATTTGTTGTACATTGATGTCGCTAGTTTCGTCAAGATCATGAGTGTAGAAAAGTTTTGATGAAATATGCTTTGTTCTATCTCTTTTAATATATCCTCCTTTTATTTGGGATATGCATGTTGGGTTGTCTTCGTCTAATATTGTTGGAAGATTTTTTTTAGAAGATAAGTTACATGTTCACAAATATGTTGAATCATTGATCTTAGCCATACACATTCTCGGCTAGCCTCAAGAATTGCAATAATTCCAACATGATTTGAGGAAGTAACCATTATGGTCTATTTCACTGACTACCATGATACAACAGTTCCTCCACATGTGAATAGATAACCTGTTTGAGATCTAGCTTTGTGTGGATCAGATAAATATCCAGAATCTACATAACCAACTAGATCAAAATTTGATTTATTTGAATAAAACAAACCCACATCGATCATTCCTTGGAGATAACGAAGTATATGCTTAATTCCATTGCAATGTCTTGTTGTCGGAGAAGAACTATATGTAGTTAATAAATTTACTGAAAATGAAATATTTGGTCTTATATTATTAGTAAGGTACATAAGTGCACTAATTGCACTAAGATATGGTACTTCAAGACCAAGAAGTTCTTCGTTATTATCTTGAGGTTAAAATATATCCTTTTTCACATCTAGTGAACAAACTTCTGTTGGAATGCTCAATGAATGTGCTTTGTCCAAATAAAATTTTTTAAAAAAATTTTCTTATATAAGTTGACTGATGAACAAATATGTCATTTGCTAAATGCTCAATTTGCTAGCCAATACAAAATTTTGTTTTTCTGAGATCTTTCATCTCAAATTTTTTCTTAAGATATTCTATTGTCTTTGAAAGCTCTTCAAGAATCCTAATTATATTTAAGTCATTAACATATATAGTTATAATAACAAATCCTGACTGTCATTTCTTTATAAAAATACATGAACATATTGGATTATTTTGATATCCTTTTTCCAACAAATATCCACTCAGGCTGATCTCTATAACTTTATCGAATACAACTTCCAAAAATTTAATTTATATGTTTCAGGTACCTTAAATTCTTCTGGGATTCTCATATAAATATCATTATCAAGACATCCATATAAATATACTATGATTACATTCATAAGATGCATTCTCAGATTTTCATACACAGTTGGAACAATTAAATATCTTAGTGTAATTGCATCCATCACTAGAGAATACTTCTTCTCATAATGAATACCAGGTCTTTGTGAAAAACATGATGCAAGTAGTCTTGCTTTATATCTCGTGACCACATTATTTTCATTTCTTTTTCTCACAAATATCCATTTGTATCCCACAGGTTTGACACCTTCTGGTGTTTGGACTACTGGTTCAAAAGCCTGACGTATTGAAAGTGAGTTTAATTCTGCTTCGATTACTTCTTTCCACTAAATCCAATCTTTTCTATGTCATCATTTTTCAACAGATTTTGGTTCATGATCCTCATTTATAAATAAAATATCAAGAGCAACATTATATGCAAAAATGTTGTCAATAACTACATGAGTTCGATTCCATCTTTTTCCTGTCATGACATAGTTTATTGAAAATTTATTATTATTTTTAGTTATTTCATCTTCCTCACTAGTCATGTTAAGGATTTTTTTCATGGGTATTTACATCCTCAACCAAGTCTTTTTTATGATTAATTATTTTTCTTTTTCGAGGATTTTTATCTTTGAAACCCACTAGTCTACTATGCTTCTGGCGTGTTCCAGACTCATTAATGACAACTTGCTGTGTTGGGATATCAATTTTCGATGTAACATTTGCAGCTGGTATATGTGACTTAGTTACTTTTTTTGCATCTATAAATGCATTTGGTAATTGATTTGCTATATTTTTCAAATGAATTATCTTCTGAACTTTAAGTTCACATTGATCTATATGGGGATCTAAATGAGACAATAACGATGCATTCCATGTAATTACTTTTTTCAACTTCTTAATTCCTCTCCCTAATGTTGAAAATTTTGTCTTATTAAAATGACAATAGCAAATCGTGCAGTAAATACATCACCCATCAGGGGTTCAGATATTTAATAATTGATAGGGAATCATATCTAATATATATTCCTAACCTCCTTTGAGGACCCATCTTAGTACGTTGTGGTGGAGCAATTGGAACATATACTACACATCCAAAAATTCTCAGATGGAAAATATTTTATTCATGGCCATATGCTAATTGTAATGGCGAGTACTTATGATAAGATATTGACCTAATGTGTACCACTGACGCTGCATGCAAAATATCTTGTCCCTATATAAATGTAAGAAGCTTAGCTCTCATAAGCAATGGTCTATTAACTGTAAACGTTTTATGAATGATTCTGCTAAACCATTTTATGTATCAACATGAGTTAGAGGATGTTCAACACTTATCCCAATTGACATACAATAATTATCAAAAGTTTGGAACGTAAATTCACCAACGTTATCAAAATGAATGGTCTCAATCATATAATCAGGAAATTGTGTTCTTAACTTAATTATTTGAGCAAGTAATCTTGCAAATGCAAGATTTCGACTTGATAATAAGCACACATGTGACCATCTACCGGATATGTCTACTAAATGGTCCACTTGGTGGGTTAATAGGTCCACATATATCATCAAGAATTTGTTCTAAAAATGTAGGCGATTTACTCCCTACTTTGACTGGTGATGGTCTAATAATTAATTTTCCTTAAGAGCAAGCATCACATGATAATTTATTAGATTGAAGAATCTTCAGTTTCATTGTTGGAAATATTTCAATTACTTGTATATGAGTATAATATAATTCAGAAGATAAAGCAGACAACTTCTCCAATATATGTTTTGAATATGAGACGGTTAATATGATATAAAGATACTCCATGTTATTTTTGCTATCGGTCTCAATATGATAACCATTGCAATGTATATCTTTAAAACTAAGTAGATTTCTCTTTGATTGACTAGAGAACAATGCATTATCAATTGTAAATTTTGTTCTTCTAAGCAAAATAATATTTTCTTTTCCAAACCCTTCAATAAGGCTTGTTGAACCTGATATTAGATTGATTTTTTCTTCTGACATTGTCAATTTGGAAAAATATTTTTTACTTGCAAGTATTGTATGTGTAGTTGTACTGTCTGCCAGACATGTATCTTCTTTGCTCATTTTTGAATTACCCAACATATGAAAATGATTCATGTTTCTTCATTAAAAGAAAATAATTACAATAAGAAAAACAAATTTGGAATATACAAAGGTTAACATTTACTAAAAAATATGTGAAGATAGATAAAAGAAAATAACAACATTAAGTTTAGATATTCTCAAAGTCAAAAGAAACACTTGATGCTCCATCAATTATGCCAATCTTCTCTTCAGGAGATTCAAAGAAGTCCACCACATCCAAATTTTTCATATGGGATTAGTCAAATATATCATTATCCTGGTATGTAAAATTTACTTCCAGTTGGTCGAGATTCATGGTTCTTTATCAATAAATCGTTATTTTATTCGACCACGAGAAGACTTGAAATTAGTTTAGAATATTGTTTAAAAATTTTCTCTTAATATTACCATTGTAGGAGCATATTCGAGACATGAAATGTAGAAAATGTCTTCTCTAACATATCAACATCGGTAATTTTCTCTCTACACAACAACAGTTTGAATTGATTTCAAATAATGCCAAATTGTAATCACTTACTGATTTGAAATCTTGTAACCTCAAGTGCATCCACTCATAACGAGCTTTAGGAAGAATAACTTTTTTTTATTTTTTTTTTATTTTTTATTTTTTATGATCATACACCTCTTTCAAATTTTTTCACAATATAAGGGAGTCTTTTATGGTAAGATACTTCATTTTCAATTCATTTGGGAGATGATGACGGAGGAAAATCATAGCTTTTGCTTTGTCTTGATTGGATGCCGTATTTTCTTCTTTAATATACTCTCCAAGATTCATACCATCTCGATGGATTTCGATATTAAGCACCCATGACAAAATAATTATTGCCATTAATATCAAGGACAACAAATTCTAATTTTATGAGATTTGTCCTGACAACACTTTAGGACCTACCTTTAGTGGGGAAAACAATAAGAGTTAGTGTTGATAACATGCTGTGAACTTGAGGACTACAACGGGAATACAAATACTAATAAAATATAATGTTAAAATAAATATAATATAATATAATACTAAAATAAATAATATAATAATAAAATAAATAATATAATAATAAAATAAATAAATATTAAAATAAATTAAACATAATATATAAATATACAAAATAAAATAAATTAGCAAAATATAAAATAAGAAATTTATCTAAATTCTCCAGCTTCTCCAATTTTCATGGAACTTATCTAATGTGTGTGTCTTCCAAAACCTACTAGATGCCACTATTTGTAGGCAGTTTGGCATGTAGAAGGTGGATTACATGGTCACAATGTTTAGACAAATAAACAACATTTTGAAAAATGGGGGCATGACATACGGTTAATGGACACTAAGCATAAACATCTAATGAACATCTATTATCATAATATTTATAATAAAGTAGAATATTTATCAAAGTTTTTGTATTTTTTGACGTAGTGATGTGTATTTTCCATTTTCAAATAAATTTTTTTCTTCAAATTTGTTATAATTTAGATCATAAGATTTAAAAATAATTTTTAAAAACAAACCGTAAAACATCCCATTTTGTCTTTGATTTTTTGTTTTTTTTTGAAAATTAAACTTATTTCCTCTCGGTTTCTTACAATAATTTGTATATTTCCTAAGTACAATGTTTCAATTCTTAGCCAAATTCCAAAAAACAAAATTTTTTTTGAAAAGCTATTTTTTTTAATTTTTAAAATTTGGTTTGGTTTCTTAAACCATTAGTGAAAATTAGATAACAAAGAAAGAAACTTGGAAGTGGAAGTAGTATCTACAGGTTCAATTTTCAAAAACAAAAACAAAAAATCATTACTAAACGGGAATTTAGTTTTTGATTTTTAGTTATTGAAAATTAAAAGTTTGTTTGTGTTTTTAGAATTTTGTTAAGATTTATTTATTTATTTGCAAAAGTATTAGATTAAAGTGTGTGTGAGAGAACTGAATTCCTAACCTTAAGATTAACAGTACAGGCACAATGTCAGTTGAATTAGATTCATTTTGATAATTGTGTTAAAAATTCAACTCTTTTATTTAATAAAGAGAGAAATTATTGTAAAAAAACGAGAAAAATATATTTAATTTTAAAAAATATAAAAACTGAATATCAAATAGTTACAATCTTAACAATAAATTAATATAATTTTTCTGAATTTTCAATTAGGGTGAATTCCATAATATTTATTTAAAACACACACAGAGAAATAAAAGAATATTGTTTCAAAATAAATAAAGTTTTCTAACATTAAAATAGATTTTAAAATTGATTAGGAAGGATTTTGTTTGAACCATGCGATCTGTCTCTATGCCTTTAGTAATGATTTTCTTTTCATCTCTCAAATGGAAGAAAATTTCAAGAAGTACATTGCAAGAGTCTTGTAGATAGTTGAGTTGATTGAGCAAATGGGTCATAATTCACATTTATTTTGACTTTTATTCCCCAAACAATGATTCAAAGTTGAATTTTGAGGCCATTTTGTCTTTTTCATGTTTTTTTTAATTGGATTTTAAATTATTATATGTCCAATTTGGTCATGAGAAAATGCTATTAATTTCTATAAAGAAGTGAAACTAGAGGGTAATCATTATTCATTTCCCCAATGATCACAAAGATTGAAATTTAATTCACAATGGTCAAGTGAATCATATGTTACAACTATTTTATACATTTTTCATATAGATATTTAATATTGTTGTTTGTTTAACGTAATTTTAATTTTTAAAATTTAGGATATTATTATTCAAAATTTTTTAAAACATCTTGATATGTAATACCCTACAAAAATGAGATTTTATACTTGAGAGATAATCACTAAAAATATAGTTTAATTAATCAATGAATTAATATCAATTATTAATTATTATATATAAATATATTAGTTAAACTTTATAAATTTCGATTTTTAACTAATATCTTTATAACTAACATTTTTTTTGTTATTTTAAGTCTTTAATATAAATATTATAATTATTTATAATAATTTATCAATATTATAATTAATTTATAGTAATTTAATTATTTATAGTAATTATTTTAATTAATTAATTATGTTTAATGAAGGTTTAATATAAAACTATTCATTTATTTTTATTCTTATTAGTTAAATAATGCTAAATTTATTTGATGATTAAAATAATTGGTCTCTTGTATTTAATTAAGTAATTATTTAATTCTAATTTTCATATACAAAATTGGTAAATTGAACATACATATTTAACTTCAAGACATTAATTATCCTGTAAATCTAAATACAAACATTAATTAACTTAAATATTTAAAATTTAGACATTTAAATTTCAGAGATTTATTACCTATATTCATGAAACAATATCGGTTCAAACATATCCGAGTAATTGAAATCTTGGAGATGAGTTATATTATTTAAATGATATCTCAATTGATTAGACAAATTATTATTTAAATGCATGCACTTTAACCCATCTTTGAATAAAATAGTAGTATTGGGTTTTTGTTTTTATGCATGTGAACAATTTTACCTTTATACTTTTCAATATATCTATATATATATAATAAAAAGTTGTAAAATCCATCTCTCTCATAATAACTTTCTTTTAAGTTTGTGCTTGTCATGACTTTTACAATAATTTAACTTCCTACCCCATAATTATTGTACTAAAAAAATTCAACATTAATATTATTATTCCAATTTTTATTAAGTAAAGACTTCATATTATATACCATCACATTTTATTACATTTTTTAAATGTCATAAATATCTAAATAAAAATAAATAAGTAGAATGTTTGAGGGAGGAAAGATATGAAAGTGAAAGGGATAAAATGTCAAAGGTTTAAATCTCTCATCTCCATATATTTAAATAAAAAAAGGTTAAAAAGATATTATTTTGATTCTTATATCTTAAACTTTATTCAATTTTAGTTTCTATACTTTCAATTGTCAATTTTAATCTTTTTTACTTTCGATAAATCTTAAACAAATCTCCATTGAATATCGACGTGTTCATGAACTAAGAAGTAAACTCCTCCACCGAAAAATTGCTAACTTTGTTGCACGTTAATGGAAATAGCATGCCCAAATCATTCATCATCGACATCTCTCCCGCCGACCATCGCCGCCATACTATTAGATCCAAGTACTTCTACTTCGTGGGTTATTGATTCACATTATTGCCTAAAGAAAGAATGAAAAAAGCTTGAAAACCCATGTGAAAAACAGACAAAAAAGGGTGAAAAGCAAAACCTTTGAATCCCATTTGAAAAATGAAAGAAACTTTGGGGAAGGATAGTTGGTGGATGGAAGGGAAGAAGAGGGGGGAGAGAAGACTGGAAGTGAGAGAAGACATTTTATTTTTCAAAAGTGAGGGACCAAAATAGCCATATTGAAACCTTAGGGTCAAAATGTACATATTCTTAAAAACTTACCTCCATTTTATTACCTATATGGTAGATGGGGAAGACACAACATAGGTATGTGTTAAGTTGGTTAAAAAACCTCCCAAGTAAATAACAAGTGAAATTATACCTTAGTCTACAAGTAATAATATGGAAAGTGCTCCTAATCATCATTTCCCAAGAGATTGCTTGCAGAACTCCAATTGAAAAGGAAGTGTTTGAGTTGAAATCTAAGTGAAACAATAAAATAAGTTGATGTTGTCTGCAACTGAAATGAAAATAGTAATGAGAACAAATGATTCAGTCAAGTTTCAGCCCTAAAGACAAGAAACCCAAAGATTGCAGTGCAAAACAACTGCACTGCACTTTAGGTTAGGAATCTGGTTAAACTTCTATCCAGTCTTGATATTAAGAACTCGTAGAAACCAAAATAATTAGTTTTTGTTGGAGATTTGATTGGTTGACTTTATATTTTTCTAAGACATTGATTTCTGTAGTTGTCCCAAATGAAGTTTTAACATTTGTATCTGACATCAGATTATTTTCCTGCAGAATATTTTATTTCCTAATCGGAAACATTCCGATTGATTCATTTCGCCCAATATTTTCCTTTATTGAAGCGTGGCAAATCTTTTCAAAATGGGGATTTGTTCCCTTTCTTGATTTGATTATTAAAGGAAAATTATGCTGATCATTTAGGGTTACCGCTTTTGTTAATTTTACAGAAAGTTTTCTATTTTGTGGTCGATCTGTACAATGTGTTCTTGCTCTTTGCTCACTATATTCCGCTATGCAAGTTCTTCATCCGTTGAGTGCAACACATTGAAGTTAGCCGAGACGGGATTTTTAGTTTTCAAGGGAGCCTAAGACTGAGCTTCAAAGAAGGAGTTCTCCACCTTAGGGGGATCCTAAGATTCATCAGTGAAGGGAGTTCGATGACTTGATGGAAGATAACAATGTTGAGAGGAGTCTCACACACTGTTGGAAGTTAAAGTGTTCAACACTAATATTATCACGCTTAGGGAAGCCTAAGTACAATTGAGAAGGATTTTCACATCTAGAGGGAGCCTAATTGATTTGTGAGTTGAGCTCTATGTGAGTCACTGAAGTAGTTGTTGAATTACAGATAAATACTACATTGTAAATTGCTTAACTTTTTAATATTAGTGAATTATCTTTCCTAGGCACATTGCCTCACAGGTGTAGATGGTTTATCGTTGAACTAGGTTACCAACTCCTATGTTCATTTACTTGTTTTCCTGTTGTTAGTATTTTGTTGTCACAGTGCTTTTCAGTACTTTCTGTTTAAGATCCAAATTTTGAGTGATGAGTCATCCTATCGCTTTTTTAGATTGATATGTCTTTGACTAATTGTAACTTAGATTATTAGCATGCAACCCTTTACACTACTACAAAACTAGGATTTCATGACATTTAAAATGTCACACCCCTCCCCAGATTACCCTCTTAATTCAGAAAGAGATGTGAAGATAGCAATTGCCAACCCTCTTATGACAACTACTGTCCAATATACTTCTGAAAACCTATGTCCTTACAACCTGTTAAACCTGATTAGCAATTATAATTCTCTAGAACTTAACATACAACTCAACAATAGCTCAGGACATACAAACTACTAAAATCGACATATAAACTTCAACATAATTGACCGTTTCAGTAAACCAAACTTTTTTTTTTACAAATTATGTACAACACAACTCTACTCGGTTCCCATGACATGGACATAAAAACTATATTAACAGAACATGATGAGCCATCTAAGCTTCCACTCTCTGTGGGTTTGAGAAGTGACTGACTGGTAGAACTGTTAGGCCTCGGGATATTGGCCGCTACTTGGAGAGGAAAACATTTTAAAAGAGTGAGCTGGTAAGCCTAATGAGTGACTATCTTAAATAAAACATGTTTGAATTGATAAGTAACATGAACAAGCTTATCAAGGAAACATTATAAAATCATAATCAGAGTTTTGAAAATGGAACGGAAAACCATAAAATACATCATGTAAAAATCCTGAAGTAAAACTTGTTAGCACCAATCTGAAAACTCTACTACTCCACTGCCTAAACATGTAGGAGAGCCCTTTTGCTCAATCTCTAATAACCTTAGTTAAGAAAGATCCCTTTTCCTCGATCTCATCGACGTCGATAACATAGTTATACGTGCACGCAGAGCTGAATTGGGTCTTGACCACCTTACCATACCTTCGTTTTTAAGGATCCCTAACATTACTGAAATCTGGGTACCTTATCATACCTTCGGTACCAACATTGGAGTAAGACTTATACAAGGCACAAACATTTAAACATTTAAAAACATATCCAGAATACACATTTGAAATGATCATATTTCATGATTTCTTATCATCGCATAGTGCCTCGTAAACATGAAGTATGCATATACAATTTCTTTGATAGACTTCCATCATGTGGTAAAATATGGCAATGGTTTACTGTAAATGCATGCTAAACTCATTAATAACTTCATCATTTAAAAACATGGATCATGTGATCAATACATATTTAAAGCATGCGTCAAGAAAATCATGATATAAAAACATGTTAAATTGACTATTCACTGAAAATTATTTGTAAAAACTTGTCACTCACTGTCTTAAACTACTTATCTAAGAGGTTTGTATGCCTCTCTTATTTGCGTCTGCCCTGAAAAGGAAAGGTCCCCTGGTTAGTATAATTAGCTCCCTTCTGAGCTTAACGCACAACTTAACTCCATCACATCATAACTAAGTTTAACGTATCATAATCTGTCTTCATCGCATCAACTATTCTTAGCCCTCTTACCTTTTAAATTGGCTGATATTTGAAAATCCTTCCTCAAGGTGTACGAATAAGCACTAGGACACCTTCTTAGCCTATGCGATGAACGTCTACTATGTGACATACTCAATGCGCCTTCGTTGCGGATTGACTATGCCATATGCGCTAACATATAACATCACTTGGTCAGCTGCTTCCTTGTTCTTCGTATGCAGTTGCTTGCTTATTCATCCACAACAATATTTCAAATTCAATTTTTCAATTCTCATAACCTTAATCCCAGCGTTCACTTAGCTGATCTCTCTTCAATGAAATTGCTCATAAACATCTTAACTTTCACTTAACTTAGAAATTGAGCATTACTTCCTTTTGAGTTGATCGAAAATTCTCCAATTTTCTTTAGCTTGACGAGAATTCTTCAACTTTTAAAATCTTCAGATGGCAGCAACACTTCGTTACTTAGGCATTAGAAAACATTAGGCAAAATAATCTCCTTCTTTGTTAAGCCTATTTATACTTAGCTTGCATGAAAAATTTGCTTAATTAAATGCCACCTGACATACTTATCTTCCCATTGACGTCTGCATGACTGTCACTTGGCTTGCTTACCCGTCAACTAAGCTGAACTCCTCATATTAACTTCATTGCATGGCTTTGTGACCACTTAAGCCTTTACCTTTCAGCACATACTTCTATCATCGGCTTATCCTCTAAGCGACACCTTAAACGCATGATCTTTTATTGCATCATTTGTCAGCTTAGCCTCACTATTGACATATAATGTTGGACACATAATTCTTTCATGCTGCTTCGTTGTACTTAGCCATAATATCCCCTTCTTGGACTTTGGCCGTATAGTTCAATGAAACTAGCCGCATAGCGCCTCATAGCTCTAACGCATGGAACTCTCCACTTTCTCTAAGTGTTAATTTATTTCTACTTTACCTGAGAGCTTAACATTCCACACTTAGAATATCTTCTTACCCTTTTTCTAGTTTGCCATTGTTAAACATCTCAAACTCTCTATGTGTCAACTATGTTTACATCCTAAAGGCATATACTCGTAACACTTAGAAAATTTTCCTTTTCTTAGCATTTCAGGCACATCATTCAATTAACATCTTAGCTTATTTTACATTGATGTTAATACATACCTTAAACACATAATTAACTAGTGAAACAAATTCAGGGGTTTACATAAAAAGTGTCACATTAAAATTCTTGACACTTATTTTATATCGTTGTATCCCTTGTAAAGATATGAATATTAATGACAATTTTTTAAAAAAATGTTGTAATTAAACTTTTAATGACAATATTTAATTATCAATAATGAACAATCGATAACTATTATAAACTGTCATTATTAAGTTTATTAGGATTGGTTATCATTGTCATCAATTGACTCAAAATTGGCTTATTGTTGTAGCATTATGATTATTGACGACAATTATAAAATGTCAAAAAAAAAAAAAAATTATGGTGACATTTTTTCTTGTCAAGAATATATGAACTACAACATTTTTTATTGTCAAGAATATTTGAAACATGACAAATGTTTTATGCTAACAAATGTTTTATCATGAAACATTTTTTGTCACAAAATTTCATATTTATGAAACTTTTATATTGTCAATAAAATATATATCTTGATAGTTTATTATTTGTTTAAACCGTGTGATTTCACACTTGATTTCCATCATCAACTAATCCTACTCTAACATTGGAACAAACATAAATAAGAACTTTTATATTTAAGAATAAAGTTGATAATGTTTTTAAACTAAATATATACAAGGAAACTATCGAATGTCTCCAAAGGGACTAATGCAACAAACTAATAACCAAACTTAGTAAATCTTTTACAAAGAAACTAATACAACAAGGTATTGCTACGAATAGCTACATTACAACAAGTTTTGTCACTTACTAGACATCAATCAGACTTGTTTGGTAGCTTCACCACTTCAGTAGGTTTGTGCAAGCTCCAATAAAAACACAACATTAAACCTTAATTCAACACTGTGAATCAGTCTCAAACTGCAACAGAGTATTTTTCTAAGAGTTATATACTAGGTTCAACATTTACAAAGAGTTCGAAATGATCTAAGTGAAGCTTGAGCACAAAAAACTATATCAAAACATTCTTAAATCTTACTCAAACACTCTTAATCAATCTAAAACTACAAGGAGAGAGTAAGAGTTAAATAACATACCGCATTTGCACCGTGAATAAAATTTTCATGACCATTAACCCTAAAAATTAAACACAAAAAGCCAAGTCTAATGAACTACTCTTTACAAAAAGTGAAACAAAACAAAGAATAAGTATATAACAGAGTGCAAAAAAACCAAGTACAAAGAGGCTAATGACCAAAATTATTGATAAAACTTTTACAAGGAATCTAAATAGGATCACTATTGCTAAAAGTACATTGCAAAGAATGAAATATAAAAAAGGAAGGTATGACCTCCCACCAACTTCAATGGAGTTCTATAAGACTCTTGGATGAAATAAAAAAGGCAAGAAATCAAGAACGATGAATACCAAATAAAAAGTAGCAACATATGATTTACGGTAGAAAGAAATCATCCAAAAATTTCTCAATCTTCAAAGGATGTGAGAAGAGACACAAAAGAGTTCAAGACCTAGTTAAAAAAAAAAAGCAAAACATTCATGATATAGATTTTAATCCAGTGCATCCATATCAACAATATAAAAATATTCAATCTTGTTAAATAATATACTTCACCATTAACTATTATAGGACAATTTATCTATCAATAATACAATAAGTAAAATTCAAATTTGAAAATGGATAAGTCATTGCCTTAACATATAACAAATACGAAAAATTAAATTCAACTTGTAACATGTTATAGAGGCAAACACTAGCACTAACAAGATTCCACAAATTCAGTTCTAAGAAATTAAGCATGAAAATAACCATTAGGTATCCGATCACTCGCAAAAATATACTTAACAAGAGATATTCAAAGTGCGACATTAACAAAAAAGAAGACAACAAGGAAGATAACAAAAAATAATTTAGACCTCTACAATAATTACACAAGATATGAAGAAGGAAACCAATATGCATGCATGGAATCATCTTGCACAAACATTACACAATCATTAAACCTCAACTTACCTCCAAATGCTTAACCAACTTCAAGGAGGAAGAAAAATCAAAGCTACTAGCTGCACAAAGGAAAAAGAAACAAATATATTTCACTATTTCTATAAAAGTGTCTAAATTTTATTTTGACTCTCAAAACAACATAAGATGTTCTAAATTGCTAAGTCCCATTTTGATTATGAAAGTGACATAAAAACTTCCTAAAAATATCTCTAGTGATACTTTTCTCTCAAATAAACAAAAAAGTACTAACATTTAAAACATCCAAAGCAATCTTAATAAGTTTCAAATAGTACAAAACATACCTTAAAATATAATAACCAAATATATACATTGGTAGGGACGTGGAAACAACTTAACCTAGATAGAAACCCACAGTTCACTACAATTAGAAAGATGGTAAATATCTTATTAATATGCGGTACAAATTAGATGTACATTGGGAACAACATATCAAATATGTGCCAAATAAAATTAACTTATATATCTACTTTGGTGAAATTAAAAAAGTGAAAAAAGCGTTTCCTATTCACTTTCCTTGAAGTTGTCATTAATTACAAGGAAAAATATAGATTGTCAGTACACATTTACAAAGACATTCAAAGGAATTTATACCACTAGATGAGGAATTCCTTCTTTTCACACCCACAATAGAAATCACAAGATAGGGGGAAATTACAAACTTTTAATTCCTATTTGATGTTGATTTTTCATATCAAAGCAAAGGGACCTTCCCACCACAAAAGGTCACACATGTGTTAATGTTGCTTACCTATTATTCTACATCGTTTGACGACTAATAAACAAATTTATCGAACACAAACAACTAAATCAAAATTATGAAACTAGAAACTAAACTCAACGAAAATAAAAAATGATTTAAGAGGACATACTTCGAGATTCTTCCAACCCTAGCCAAAAAAGAGAAAATTTGCATACAATTTGATATATGAGTAAGTTAAAGGCAAAATAGCAATGAAATAAAATAGTTTTACAAGTAAACTAGCTTTCGCACCAAATTTTTAACTCAAGAATTATATAGAAATGCATTCAAAACTGCTTGTCAATCTCTCATACACCATAAAATTCCATCATAGAAACTAAGATTTCGAGATTATTTTTTTTTCATCTGTAACTTTCCATTTGACTTTCTCTTAAGTGTAACTTTCCATTTGTAACTTAATTGTTTCAACAGTTTTTAAATTTTTATCTCTAGCTCTTGCTTAAAGGCAACAAACGTGGGTAACTTTTTTTTCTTTT
Organism: Benincasa hispida; assembly: GCF_027475165.1. NCBI lineage: Eukaryota > Viridiplantae > Streptophyta > Magnoliopsida > Cucurbitales > Cucurbitaceae > Benincasa > Benincasa hispida. The sequence goes on from NC_143486.1 coordinate 28,439,705, forward strand.
CTTTTCTTTTCTTTTCTTGTTAATTAATTGTTTGTATTGGAGTAATAAGTATGTCATCAATTAACGCCCTAAAGTGTCATTGTTAATATGTTACTTGAAATAATAGTTGATTACTTTATATATATCCAATTATCATTGGATCTTCTAATCTGTAGGTCCATTAGGTAGGTCCTATTGCTAGCTCACTAAGGGTAAAACGAGAATCATCTAATTTTGGATTATTTTGAATTGTTCAAATTAAATAAGGGAATTAATTGTATGGAATACAATTAACATAATGTATATAGATACATTATGATATAAAGTTAATTTTGAATGAGACTCAAAATTATACTTTATTATATGAGAGAATAATGTATTTGAATAAGATTCAAATATTAAATAATATGAATGAGATCCATATTATAACTATAGATTAAATTTAATATGAATATGATTCTTGCCTTCCCTAGAACATTCTAGACACATCTAGACAGTGTCTGTTTATGACCGTCATTAAAGGGGTCCAAAATATTCTAGCGTGTTCTAGTGTCTTCCACCATGTTCTCGTGCCTTCCAGATAGGTCTAGGGCTTTTTAGAGACTTCCGACATTGTGTGGGGCTGCCTAGACCCTTCTGGCATAATATGGGGCTGTTTAGGCCCTTCTAGCATAGTGTGGTGCTATCCAGCTCTTTCCAGACGTGTCTCAGGCTATTTGGCTACGTAGGCGCTGGCACTGTCTCAGGCTCTCTAAAACCTTTTGGGCTTGTTTAGGACACAAGTGAGGCTTTTGAGACATTTGCCAATTGTCTAGATGATGGGTGTGCGCACACATTGTGGGCAACTGGGGCGCGTGGACAGGCATTTGACAGGGACGCGTGCGGGGACCCATACACGAGGCGACTGAAACGCGTGTGGGTTATGTTTGGTATGGCACACACAAGCTGTGCCTGCGCACTTCTTGGACTTCATGGGGCATTGATGCTCCCCCATGGCTGAATGCTAGAGAGCTTTTTGCAAAAAATTTAGGGACATTTTATGAGGCATGACACCCTCCCCCATTTAATTTCACAACGTTCCCATTGCATCATTTGCTCGATATCTTTTGATGTCATCTTAAAATTTCCACAACAAGTCTTCTTGCTCCTAGCTAGCCTCGCTCTCTGGAAATCCTTACCATTTAACCAAGTATTTTGAGTAGCTTAGAACTTCACTCCTTCTTATCTTTCGATCTGCCAAGATTTCATCAATCTTTTTTTCAAATTTAGTTATTACAGTAGTTGGAGCTCGTTCTAACTTGCTTTTGCTCAGGGTCTTCCACATCTTCGTGGAATGTCTTGAGCATACTCGCGTGGAAGACATTGTGTATTTCGAGCCTTGGTGGTAATTCCACTTGATAGGTTGCCTTCCTAATGCATTTAGTTATTTCGATCCTCGTGAATGGGCCTTCGTATGTTTGTACCAACCCCTTATGTACCTTTCGTAGAGACTTGAATTGATTAGGTAGGAACTTGACCATTACCTTGTCTTCTTCTTGGTACTCCTTGGGGTGCCTCTCGGTATCTGCCCATTTCTTCATTCGTGAGGTAGCCTTGTCCAAGTAAGCATGAGTGATGTCTTGCTCCTCTTTCCATTCCTTAAAAAACTTGTAAGCCGAAGGGTTGCTTCCCTCATAAGTAGCAATGAGGGTATTAAGTGTGTTGGGACTTTTGCCCGTGGACTCACTCTTTTGGAGGTTGTAGGAGAATCGATCTATGTCGAGGAAACTAGCCCAATTCTTTTGGTGTTCATTAACATAGTGCCTCAAGTACTACTCCAATAGGGTATTAATTCTCTCGGTCTGGCCATCGCTTTGGGGATGAAAGCTTGTCGAGAAGTTCAAGTCTATCCCCATTTAGCTTGAATAACTCTCACCAAAATTTTCTTGTGAAGCGGGGGTCTTGATCACTAATGATGCTTTTGGGCATCCCCCATAACTTCACCACGTTCTTGAAGAACAAGAATGTTGCCTCTTCTACCTTCATATTGGCAAGACAAGGGATTAAGGTAATATATTTGCTAAATTGGTCCACCAACAGCATAATGCTTTCATAACCATTGGACTTGGGCAGGGCTATGATGAAGTCCATGGTAATACTATCCCAAGGTTATTTAGCGATGGGTATTCGTTCTAGTAGGCCTATGGGTAATGTTGCTCTATCGTGTCTTGTTGGCAGACCAGGCTGAAGGAAATCTAAAACAGAGATCTCCACGAGTAGCGAAGTGGATCGTTCTAAATTCCATTCAGAATGAACACAACAATCACAGTCTAACCAGAAACATACATATTATGCATAAATAAAAATTACAGAATGCAACAATAAGAAGATACAAGGGATAGAGTATACGTACCTTTGAAGAACCATTCTTCAAGTATCCCTCGACCAGTCTCCAATGCATCCAAAGCAGCACTCAAACGCAAAGAATAGAACAGCCACCTCCACGAACGTCTAAATGCTCCTCGAACCCAATCGAGTCCAACTCGATTCACGAACTGAGTTAGAATACCACCACAAGTGTTACCTTAGTGTTCTCGGTGTGAAAATCCAGGAGTTGTGGGCTTTGTATGATCTTATATTGAGGAAGATAGGAGGTATACGATCGAGTAGACGATCGAGTAAGTGGGAGATAAGAATACTGTCTATCGCATAGACAATGTACTCGATTGTTTAGAAAACTGAAGCCTATCGTATAGACTTTGCTACTCAATCGTGTAGCAACGATCAACGAGTAATCTATCGTATAGTCAACTCTTAATGATCATGTAGACTCTCAATGGCTATCGCTTAGTAAAAACTCTTTTTACTTGATAGCCTATTCCGTGAGATTCTTCCGAGTGAATCAACTTCTAATTTTGGAAAATAATTTTCCTTTTATCTCATGGTTACCATAAAACTTCCAATAACCTCTCACTCAAATCGGTTATTAGAGAAAAATAATTAATCATCATATAATTAATATATTATAAATAAATATGATAACCAACTTATCATATTATATTTATAACCTATAGTTTTAATATTTCATCATATGAAACATATAAACCATAGTTCTTTTTCTATTTTATGGTACTTAATATAAATCATATTTATATTAATTCCTCCAATTAATGTATCTAATACATCACACCAATTATATCATATATAATTGAATTTCCTCTTGTTAATTTGAACACTTCAAAGTAACCCAAAATCTGATTTTCAACTTGAACCCATTGAGCTATCAAGGGGACCTCATGGACCTGTAGCTTGAAGCTCCTACGGTACATGAATAACTGACTAAACTCTTTAGTCACGAGATCTACCATTCGTTAACTGTCGGGCACTCTACTAAAGATCGATAGTTGCACTCTTTGCACTACAGATATATTTCTGTGTCTATATAACCAATCAATAGTGTGATAACCCTTCACAAATCGCTTGTAAGTATATATGGGCTAATTTACCGTTTTGCCCCTGTAGTTACATCTAACTCCTTAAGTACCACTCATTCCTCTAATAAAAAATAAGTCATAGTCCTACTATGACTGAGTTCTCTCTTCCAAAGAGAGGGTGTGGCCACTATGTTCAAGACCCGAAATTAGCCTTTAAGGGAGCAATTTATCTACTTACCCCTTCTTTGGGAAGGAGTCAATTTTTTCTTGTGTAGCTGAGTTCTCAGCTTTCTAATCAAACGAATTCCCAAAAAGGTAGGGTTTTTGAATTGGCAATTTGGTCACTCTCACCCATATCAATCAAAGGATCGCCCTCATAGGCAGAAGTTTCCAACTCACTCAGGATTAAGGTAATATCACCTATGGTCATTATAGTGAAATGTAAGTCTTAGTTATCAGCTGCGTTAATATAAAGAGACTAATCATCTCGTGGTCCGGTCTTATACAAACTCTTTTTATAGGACATCCCCGCTTGCATGTCTCCACATGAATGGTCAGGATTAAACCATTTGTAGAACTTTACAACACTTGTAAATATCTACAAAGCGGGTTGTATCCGTAGTGTCAACAGGATAAGGTATCCCTCCTTTATCCTTATACTACAGACCATTTAGGTTATTACTTAAGGCATGATCCACTTGTATGTCTCACATATATGCTTAAGTTACATGAAATAACCATGGATCTTAGTTTATTGGATATGAGTAAATGCAAATAAAACAATATTTATTTTTATTAATAACAATGTGTACAAAAAGTTTACAAACTACGAGACTACCAAAAGAATTAGGACACCAATACAATAATCTCACTTGTCATAATGCCTGGGGAGACTAATGTACAATACATAAAAATAGTACAATATACAATAAATTAGGGCATACTTTATACCTCAGTATCATCTCTCACTTGCCCTAGATAAGGTGTCGCATGTCTCGCAGACCCAGACTCTCCAGATGACCTTCGAATACTTTAGCCTTGAGAGCCTTTGTAAACGAATCAACAACGTTGTGCTTCGACGCGATCTTTATGACTATCACATCACCACGATGCATAATGTCCCTGATCAAATGATACGTTCATTCAATATGCTTGCCTCTTTGGTGACTCCGAGGTTCCTTAGAATTTTCCATAGCCCTGTTGTTATCACAATAGAGAGTGATAGACAAAGATATATTTGGAACAACTTCCAAATCTGTAAGGAACTTTCTAAGCCAAACAACATTTTTAGACGCTTCACAAGCGGCTACATATTCGGCTTCCATAATGGAGTTCACGATGCATCTTTGCTTGATGCTTCGCCAAACTACAACCCTTCCATTCACAGTGAACACTGACCCTGATGTTGATTTCTGAGAATATCTATCAGTCTGAAAGTCAGAGTCTGTATATCCTATAAGGATCAAATCCTTATCTCCATACACGAACATATAGTCTCTCGTTCTCCGAAGATACTTGAGAATTATTTTGACCGTCGTCCAGTGATCTAATCCTGGATTGGACTGATATCGACTGACAATCCCTACTGAATAGAAAATGTCAGGTATAGTACATAACATTGTATACAAGAGGCTTCCAACAGCCGAAGCATGGGAATCCATCTCATTTTCTCAACCTCTTGAGGTGTCTTAGAACATTGTTCCTTAGACAAAACAATTCCATGCCTGAAGGGTAATAAACCTCTCTTGGAATTCTGCATCGAGTACCTGATCAACATCTTGTCAATGTATAATGCCTAAGATAAGGCCAACCTCTTGTTCTTACGATCCCGAATGATCTGGATCCCCAAAGCATACTGCGCCTCTCCCAAATCTTTCATTTAGAATTGGGTTCGACTGTACACCACTATATCATCCAAATAAACCACCACGAACCAATTTAGGAATGGGTGGAAAACTTGTTCATGATTGTGTAGAAGGTGGCTGAGGCATTGGTTAGACCAAACAACATGACTAGGAATTCATAGGCACCATACTGTGTCACACATGTGATCTTGGCTTCATCTCTTACTTTGATCCTTACCTGGTAGTATCCTGACCGTAGGTTTATCTTGCTGAAATACCGAGCCTTACCAAGTTGGTCAAAGGGATTAGCTATTAAGGGGATTAGGTATTTGTTATTGATAGTGATCTTGTTGAATGCCCTATAATCGATGAATAACCTCAAAGAACCATCTTTCTTCTTTTGGAAGAGCACTGAGGTACCACAAGGTGTTTTTGAGGTTGAATATCCTACATTAAGTAAAATTTTCAACTGTTTCCTCAACTTCTCATGCTTCGGAGGGGCCATACAGTTTAGGGCAATGGCAGAAGGCTTTGCGCCTGGCTTCAACTCTATTTTGTGGTCTATCTCACACCGTGGGGGCCAATTTCTTGAGCAATTTGGTGGACATCACATCCTTGTATTTGTCAAGGACTTCTTATATGCATGTTGGCACAGAGGGTTTGCTTGGGCTTTCTTCTTCCTCATCTCGATGGCTTGTTGAAGCTATTATATAGTTTTGACTCTTCATGATCTCTCTTTTTAATTGCAAGGCAGAGATCATATTGACGGATCTCTCCATGTTCTTCAAGGGAACCATTTGAAGCTTATGTTCATCTAATATCACGAGGGACTTCGAGAAAGGAATAGAAAAGGCCAAGGTACTATGAAAGATTGTTAGACCAAGAACTACTTTAAAATCATCCATGGGCACCACAGTAAAGTCTAGCGTACCTTGTTAGTCACCAACCTTGGATGGGACATTCTTGGCTATGCCCCTTATAAGCTTAGCTCCTGAGTTGACAGCCTTAATGGTGCCATGTTCTTTCGTGAGGCTCAGACCAAGTCTCTTCACTTTCTGTTCATCCATGAAATTACGGGTGGCACCCATACCGAGCATGATTGTCACAAGCTTCCCATTTAGTGTGGCATCGGTGTAGAGAAGACCATTCTCTTTGCCCTTATTTGGGGATGAGCTCTTTTTAAGGGCTGCCAATTGTTGGAGTGACCCTGTCATGGCTTATTTTTCTTCATCATTTGCTTTTTTAAGCTTTGCCATGAGGGCATTCATAGCTTTACTATTTGAACATTCTCTTGTCCAATGAGGTTTATCACATATGAAGCATGGCTTAGGAAGTTTAGTGGATTGCCCTTTATTATGGGGTCTCTCATACTTGCCATGAGAGGTCTTTGAGTTTTCTCCATCCTTCTTATGATGATCTTTCCTCTGATGGGACATGTCTCCTTCACTTTTACTCGAACCAGGATTCTTCCCCTTGTTCTGGGAGGAGTAATCAACGAGCACTTCAGCGGCCACAATGGCATCTTCAGTGTTTGGACATTTCACTTATCTGGCTGCACCCTAGCCCAATCCTTCAAGCCATCTTAAAGGGAAAAGGGCGTCCTTCTCGAATAAGTCCTCAATCTCAAGCATGAGAGTTGTAAACTCCTTGACATAGTTGAGGATGCTACCAGTTTGTCTTAAGCGTCTAAGCTTACCTCGTATCTTTATATCAGCACTGTGAGGAACAAAATGTTTTAGAAGCTCAGTCTTGGATTTTACCCACCTACTAATGTTATACAACCCCTGTACATGGTAAGCATGTATCCTTCGCCATCATAATTGAGCAGCATCACATAGGACCGTGAGTGGATTACTTATTCTTGCACCATCATCAAATACTTGTAGAGCTTCGAGGTATTGTAGCCCAAAAAAGAAGTTCTCTACCAATGTGGCATTGTGAGGTCCATTGTAGGTGTTCGGCTTGGGCACCTTAATGCTAGAGGCACCATGTGCAGCGTGAAGGGGTTGAATCCCACAGCAAAAGCGTTGTGTGATGCCTTGCATCTCGTAATTTGATTTTTACAAAAACAAATTCATTATACTGAAACATAATATAAACATGTAATGTAGCATGCTTTAGGGAAAAAGATTAGAACCATTCTTACCTTTGTGGATTCCCAAGCTTCACGAACAGTCCTTTTTAAGTTCCAATGAATGGCTCCTCCAACGATCTTGATCATATGGTGCTTATATGCCAAAGTGTTTGACATATAGTTCAAAACTCACCTTAGGTTGTGCAGTTATTCATGCATCATGTATTATAAATGTTATAATATTGTATGAAGAAATTACTTGAAAGCATGTACATGCATCATGAAATATAAGAGTTATATTTTGCATGCATTGAGCATTATCATGCATCATCCTTTTATTATAAGTGTTATAGTCTAAGGGTGAATGGAAGCATGTTTTGCTTGTTTCATTGCTATTTTGTATAAGTGTTATATAAAAGAAGTAGCAATAAATGGACAATGCATTGAGCGTGACACTTAGGTTGTTTATAAGCGTTATGGATGCCTTGCATGTGTTAGCTTGGTATTGTGGTTATGGTTTCTATTTATAAGAGTTATAAAGGAAATTAGACCTAAAATCAATAAGAAAGAGTTGCATGCGGACTTAGGGTGAACTCAAGTTTTTTTAAAAGGGTTTTAAAATTGGATTGAGATAGACCTAAGTTCAAATGGTTCTAAAGAGTTTAGTAACCTAGATTAATGTCCTAGATTAATGTTTTAAAATCGGTTTAATAGGATTAAATTAGTTGGAATAAAAGATTAAATTTGTTGTAAATCTATCTATAAGGGGCCTTTTGTCTAAGGCGGGTTCTAGCTAAGCTAGGGTTCTTAAGTTGACGGAAACGTAACATCCCTACCTGGGAACCTATCTAGAAAGGTGAATTAGATAGATTTTCAACAAGCATGCGACGATTTGGTCAAAGACTCCATTAAAGAGTTTAATGGATAATGATAAAAAGTTGTTTCACTATCCAAGGTAAAAGTTACTCTTGGAAAAACCTAAAAGTCACTTAGTTAAAAACCTTAGCAGTGTTTTTTCTAAGTAAGCTAAACCCTAGGTTATAAAATACTCAGTGGGAGGAAGAGATGTATTTGATATGTCTATGATTCCATTCACGTTTCTCCCTGTATGTTCACATTGTGAGATTCTTGCTTGGCCTCGTGGTGCCCTAGGAGCATCCCCCTTCGGATGGTGTTTTCATGAGTCAACATCAAGGTGAACGAAGAAAGTGTTTATAGTAAGTGGGTAAAGGGTGTGTGTCAACATGTCCTATGGTCTCTGTCATTGGTTCACACCGTGAGATTATTCTATACTCCCTCGTGTCGCCTTTGAGCATCCGCCTTCGGATGGGTTTTGTGCAGTTGGTCAAGATCAAGGTGAACTCCAGAAATGGATAGGGTCACTTTAGGTTTTGCCCCAATCGAATTTTTTCCCTTCGGATTGGCTTTTTGGGGTGGACCTCTAAGGCCTAAAATGGTGGGTCACACTTACGAGAGATTATTAAGTAAGTTAATGATCTCTTGGCAAAATCAGTGATTGCTAGTCGTTATAGGAGCAAGAGTTGTTATGGTATTAATGACTGATTGAGGACTTCTCAATTCAGAGGAGGGATAACTAACCTCCCTTCGGCGGATTTTGTCCTAAACCTTTGAACCGTCATTGCGAAACTAGATGTCACACAGGGTTCATATTAGTTTTGCTAAAACCTTATTGGATGTTGTTTTGTTTTGCAATGGGTATTTGCTTTAAACCTAACATAGGTCAATGTGTTTTTCTTTTCAGCAACTCGTTAGTATTTCTATTTAAAGCTTTTAATATGACCAACTACCTACAGTGAAAAGAATCGTGTGAAATGTATTTCGTGGCAAACGACCTCGATCCCATTACTCTTCAAAAGAGGAGAGAAGACAGTAAATCTGGTTTATTGGTCTTTGAGACGTGTTTGGTAGAGAATGATGATTCTTCCTGGATCCTTGATTCAGGTGCTACCAATCATGTCAGTTCCTCTTACTAAGGATTTAGTTCCTGGAAAATGTTGCCACAGGGAGAGATGACTCTACGAGTTGGTACTGGTGAGGTTGTTTCAGCTGTTGCTGTAGGCAGGCTGAAGTTATTTGTTGACAAGAAACGTTATTTGTTGCTGGATAATGTTTTTGTAGTTCCTCATATTAAAAGGAACTTAATCTCGGTTTCTTGTCTCATTGAACAAGGCTATACCATCTCCTTTTCTGAGAAAAAAGTGTTTATTTTCAAGAATGGAATGGAGATTGGTTATCGTTCAATGGAAAGTAACTTATATGTACTAAGGCCGTTAGTCATAAAAGCCTTGTTTAACACTGAAATGTTCAATATGACAACAATAGCTAAAAGACCAAAGGTTTTTCCTAAGGAAAACTCCTATCTTTGGCATCTAAGGTTAGGTCACAACAACCTAAATAGGATTGAGAAGTTAGTAAAAAGTGTACTTCTAAAGAGTTTAGAAGAAAACTCCTTGTCGGTATGTGAATCATGCCTTAAAGGCAAGATGACCAAACAACCTTTTATTGGAAAAGGTTACAGAGCCAAGGAAGCCTTGGAGCCTAGAAATTCAGACCTCTGTGGTCCGTTTAATGTTAAAGCTCGAGGTGGGTATGAATATTTCATCTCTTTCATAGATGATTATTAAAGGTTCGGGTATCTCTACCTAATATAACGTAAGTCTGAAGCCCTTGACAAGTTCAAGAAGTATAAGACTGAAGTTGAAAACTTATTAGGTAAGAAGATAAAAACACTACGATCTGATCGTGGTGAAGAGTATATGGATCTCTAATTCCAGAACAATATGATAGAATATGGGATTGTGTCCCAACTCTTGGCCTTTGGTACACCTCAGAAAAATGGTGTATCGGAAAGGAGAAACGGAATCCTGTTGGACCTGGTTTGGTCTATGATGAGTTATGCTTATCTTCCAGACTCGTTTTGGGGTTTTGTAGTGGAGACTGCATGTTATATCCTGAACAACGTTCCCTCGATGAGTATTTCTGAAATACTTTTTGAGTTATAGAGAGGCCGTAAAGGTAGTTTACTCCACTTCAGGATTTGGGGCTGTCCGACATATGTGATAGTGACTAACCCCAAGAAGTTTGAACTGTGTTCCAAGGTTTGCCTTTTTGCTACCCCAAGAAAACAAGAGGTGGATACTTCTATGATCCGAGTGAGAGCAAAGTGTTTATTTCTAAAAATGCTATCTTCTTGGAAGAAGACCACATGAGGGATCATAAGCCATGGAGTAAGCTCGTTTTGCATGTGATCTTTAGTGAGACTGAGACTTTTGAGGGTTCAACAAGAGTTGTTGAACAGGCCGATAGATCAACAAGAGTTGTTGAGGTCGAAACATCTAGTCAACTAGCTCAAGAGTTGAGACTGGTTCGACGTAGTGGGAGGGTTATGAACCCATCGGATCGCTACATGGGTTTGAGTAAAGCCCAAAATGTCATTATGAATGATGGGGCCGACGATCCGTTGTCTTTTAAGAAAGCAATGGAGGATGTTGACAAAGATGAATGAGTTATAAGTATGAACCAGGAAATGTAGTCTATGTACTTCAATAATGTCTGGGAGCTTGTTGATCTCCCTGATGAGGTAAGACCTATTGAGTGTAAGTGGATCTATAAGCGAAAGAGAGTTATAGATGGAAAGATGCAAACTTTTAAGGCTAGACTCGTGGCAAAGGGTTATACTCAGGTTGAGGGAGTTGACTATGAGGAAACTTTCTTACTTGTTGTCATGCTCAAGTCTATCCGAAATCTCCTGTCCATAGCCACATTTTATGATTATGAAATATGGCAAATGGACGTCAAGACCATCTATATGACTCAACCAGAGGGGTTCATAGTTCCAAATCAAGAGCAAAGAGTTTGCAAGCTTAATAGGTCCATTTAAGGGCTAAAACAGGCATCTAGATCTTGGAACATCAGATTTGTCATTGCTATCAAGTCGTTGGCTTTGATCAGAACTTTGATTAGCCTTGTGTTTACAAGAAGATCATCAATAGCTCAGTAGCTTTCCTGGTACTGTATGTGGATGATATCCTAATCATTGGGAATGATGTAGGGTATCTGACTGATATTAAGAAATGGCTAGCTTCCTAGTTCCAAATGAAAGATTTGGGTGAGGCACAGTACGTTCTAAGGATCCAGATCATTCAGGATTGTAAGAAAAAATGGTTAGCCCTGTCTCAGGCATCGTACATTGATCAAATGTTGATCAGGTACAGGATGCAGGATTCCAAGAGGGGTTTATTACCCTTTAGGCACGAAATCGTTTTTTCTAAGAATCAATGTCCTAAGACACCTCAAGAGGTTGAGGAGATGAGACGGATTCCCTATGCTTCTGCTGTAGGAAGCTTGATGTATGCAATGTTGTGTACTCGACCCAACATTGCTATGCAGTAGAGATTGTCAGTCGGTATCAGTCCAATCCAGGATTTAATCACTGGACGACGATCAAGACAATCCTCAAGTATCTTCGAAGAATGAGGGAATACATGCTTGTATATGGAGATAAGGATCTGATCCTTACAGGATACACAGGCTTTGACTTTTAGACCAATCGAGATTCTTGAAAATTGACATCGGAGTCAGTGTTTACTCTGAATGGAAGAGCTGTAGTCTGGCGAAGCATCAAGTAAGGATACATCGCAGACTCTACTATGAAAGCCGAATACGTAGCCACTTGTGAAGCAGCTAAGGAGGTAGTTTGGTTGAGGATAGTCTTTTTCAGATTTAGAAGTTGTTCCAAATATGGATTTGTCTATCACTCTCTATTGTGATAACAGTGGGGCTATGGAAAATTTGAAGGAACCTCGGAGTCATCGTGGGGGTAAACACATCGAATGGAAATATCACCTGATCAGGGAGATTATGCATTGCGGTGATGTGATAGTCACGAAGATCGCATGGAGCATAACGTTGTTGATCCCTTTACAAAGGCCCTCACGGCTAAAGTGTTCGAAGGTCAACTAGAGAGTATGGGTCTGCGAGACATGCGACCTCTTGTCTAGAGCAAGTGGCAGATGATACTGGGGTATGCCCTAGTTTATTATATATTGTACATTTTTATATTGTATTATACATTAGTCTCCCGAGTCATTAGGACAAGTAGGAGATTGTTGGCATTGGTGTCCTAATTCTCCCGGAGTCTCATTGTTTGTAATGATACACATTATTTGATGAATAAAATAATTGTTATTTCATTCTGGCATTTACTCATATCCAATAAACAAAGCTCCATGGTTATCTTATGTGAACTTAAGCATGTATATATGATATACAAGTGGATCATAACTTAAGTGATAACATAAACAGGTTTGTAGTATAAGGATTAAGGTGGGATATCTGATCCTGGTGACACTACGGATCGGACCCACTTTGTAGAGGTTTGCAAGTGTTGTAAACTGCTACAGATGGTAGACATCCTTCATCCCATTAGAATCCAATAGAAAATGTTCGAAGAATCAGCTGCCTCTCCTCTTCTGGACTCTTTTCTGACATCACAAGTGTATATCATCAGATTGTTCGGTCTCTCCCTATGGCTAAGAAGCTAGTCCCAATAAGATGCCCTTAGATGCTGCCATCTCTTTCTTTGTAGATGTAGATTTCCTTCCTGTGTTCTTAGTTGCATTGCATAAGGACTAACCGCTCTTGACTATTCACGTGTAGACGTGCGAGTGGGGGTGTCCTATACAAAGAGTTTATATAAGATCGATCCACGAGATTTCTAGACTTTGTATATAACATCGTTGATACTAGAGACTTACATCTCACGTAAACGACCATAGGTGACACGACCTCAATCCCGATTGGTTTGGGAACTCCTGCCTTTGAGGGCGGTCTTTTGATTAGAATGAGTGAGAGTGGCCAGATTGCCAACTCAACAGGCTTACCTTTTGGGGACTTGTCTTATCTGGGAGCTGGTAACTCAATCCACAATATGGAATACACTTCTTTCTCGAAGTAGGGATAAGTAGAGAGATTGCTCCCTTAAGGGCTAATTTCGGGGATTGAACATAGTGGCCACAACTTTTCTTTGGAAGAGAGGACTCAGTCATAGTAGGACTATGACTTATGTTTATTAGAGGGATCAGTGGTACTTAAGGAGTTAGATGTAACTATAGGGGCATAATAGTTATTGGCTCAGTTGTACTTACGAGCGATCTGTGAAGGGTTGTTGCACTACTGATTAGTTAAGATGGACACATAATATATCTATGGCAAGAAGAGTTCAGTTGACGGTCTTTAGTCGAGTGCCTGGCAGTTAATGGATGGTGGATCTCGTGACTAAAGAGTTTAGTCATTTATTCACTACCTTTGGAACTTCGAGCTACGGGTCCATGGATTCAGTTAAGGATCAGTTCTTGATGTTGATTTGAAATGTTCAAATTGACAAGAGGTATTTTGATTATATATGATATGATCGGTATGATGTATGAGATACATCTCGTGGAGGATTAATGTAAATGAGATTTACATTAAGTACCATGGAAAAGAAAAAGAACTATGGTTTATATGTTTCATGAGATGAAATATTAAAACTATAGGTTTTCAATATATTATGGTAAGTTGGTTATCATTTACATTTATAATAATATTAATTATTGGATAATTAAATCTTTTTCTCTAATAACCAATAAGTGAGAGGTTATTGGTGGTTCATGGTAACCGTGAGATAAAAGAAATTTTTTTTCCTAATTTTAGTAAGTTTTTTACAAATGTTGAATTTGTGAATTTTCTCTCGGAAAAGAAGTTGTCAAGTAAATACGATTTACTAAGCGACAACTTGAAAAAGGTAAATGATCGTGTAGTGTTTGTAAGCGACAGACATGGAACTAAGCGATGAGCTAAACGATTGAGCATCGACCTATACGATAGGTTTAGTTTTCTCCCACTTGCTCAAACGTTTACAAATTGGTGTTTCGTTCGTCTTCTACCTCAAACCAAGTTCAAACAGAGGCCACCCTCTGGATTCTCACACCGAGAATACCAAGGTAGCCTTCTTGGTGGTGTCATACTCAACTCGACACCGTCGAGGTTTTGCGGATGCCATTCATGTTTTTGGGATGTTCGTGACCGAGGCGATAGTTGAGTTTGAGTGCGCGGTGTTTATTCTGTGTAGCAGTCGTGTTGTTCGAGCATTTAAGGTTGCTATGTTCAAGCGTTCGTGATCAATGAGCATGGAGACGAGTCTACAAACGTGCGTAGAGTTTCTCCTTGATTTCTTGTTGTAACATGCTGCAATTTCTGTAATGAATGCATAACCATTTGTTTCTGTGTACGACTGTAATTTGTAATGTTCATACATGATTGTAATTTGGAATGATCTTTTCACTGCTCAAGGAAATCCTCGTGATCGATTTCCTTTACCAACGATATAAGATTAATTGGCTAAAACTCTTTAATCCAAATTAATCAGTATTCGTTAATTATCAAGTCACACCACTATAGCTCGATAGTTACACTCTCTTCACTGTAGATATATTTGTTTCCACATGATTTAACCATAACCAATAAGTCGACCTTACACAGGTTGTTTGTAATAACAGTTGGGTCAATATGTTGTTTTACCCCCGATATTATGTCTTGTTTCTTAAGTTCCTACTGATCCTCTAATGAACAATTGGTTTATGATCCAATAACTAAATTGGATCCCTCTCGAGCCAATGAGAGGATGGGGACCCTTATTCAAGACCTGGATTCAGTACTTAAGAGAAAAACCTTTCTCTTATACCTAAATCGAGTAGGCGTAAATTTCGTCTTACACCCTATGTCCCCAGCTATCTACCCCGTCTTACCCCTGAAATGGGAGGCTTATTGTGCCAACGTTATTGAGCCAACCCTCACCTATGAAAATCTAAGGATAATCCCAAATAAATAGTAGTTCATAGTTAGCCCAAGATTAAGATCGAGTTACCTAGGTCATCTAAGCGAAATAGTCAGTCTTAAACAGTAAACAACATTATAAAGTAAGAGTGACTTATTTCTTGATCCGATCTTATGCAAACTCATTGCATAGGACGTCCCCACTCCTCATGTCAATACATGAACGAATCAGAATAACTTCGTTTGTAACACCTTTACAACAACTTATAACTGAAGGATCTTATATCGATGAGTTCCATGAGCGCATTCGGATCGCTCCGATCTCACTGTGACCGAAATATAACATTATACATTCAACACATATAGTTATGAAAATAAACTCTAATTAACGGCATGCTATGAACAACAAAATCATAAGGGAAAGAGTTCCATATCAGTTGAAGACTATATTCAAACTTCAGAACTCCCAACGCAGCGGAAACCTTCCAAGTGATCTACCAACGCCCGGTGGAAACGTCGACTGCAATAGCACAATCAACGCGAACTCACAACTGCAACGGGGACGACACCACCACTAATGAGCCCCGGGTATTCTCGAAGTGAAAACCGAAATGGTGGGCTTTGGTGAATTTGGTAGAGGAAGGAAGAGACACGAATCGTGTAGGTGATAAGCAAGTGGGAGAGCAAACGATGCTATCGCATAGCAGAAGTGCTTATCATCTAGAGGAACTACATGATCGTGTAGGATTTGCTGAACGATCATTTGGGAAAAGGTATACGATCGTTTAGTTAAATCGACACACTATACGATCGTTTAGAGAAGCTATCCGATCGTGTAGGCGAGAGTATACGATCATTTAACGCGAGGTGGACGATCGTTTAGGTGAAGAAGCGACTATCGTATAGGCTCTCGAGCGATCGTATTCTTTCACCAATGCACGCTTCACGAAATCTTTTGGGCGAATGACAGACAACGCAAAAATGAAATCTATTTTCATTTTAACTCATCGGTTACCATAACCGACGTTGCCCACTAACCCATGTCTAAACGTGATATTAGGATTAATTATCATATAATTAATCAATTAATCAATTAATCAATTAATTAATATAATCATATTATATTTATATCCTATAGTTTGATATTACATATCTACTATAGTATTTTCTCCTCTACTTGATATAAATCATATTTATATCTAATTTCCTCCAAAATGATGTATCTCATACATTTGCTAATTATATCATATATAATTAAACAGTTGAATTATATCATATATAATCGAACTTCCTCTTGTTAATTTGAACATTTCAAATTAACGCAAATACTGGTTCTCAACTTTATCCAAGCTACCCAGGGGACCTAATGGACCTGTGGCTCGAAGCTCCAACGGTATGTGAATAGCTAACTAAACTTTTTAGCCACAAGATCCACCATCCCTTAACTGTCAGGCATTCCACTAAAGACCAACAACTGAACTCTTCTTACCACAGATATATTTCTATGTCCATCGGATATAACCAATCATGAGTACGATGACCCTTCATTGATTCCTTTAATGAACAATATAACATAGTCCAACTATGTGTGGACACCTCTCGGGCCAAAAGAAGGTGTGTGGTGCCACATCGTTCAAGCCTTGGAATCAGCTCTTAAAGGAGCTATCTATCTATTTACCCCTGTCTCAAGGAAGGAGAGAATTCCATCTTGTGTAGTTGAGTTCCCAGCTCCCAAATCAGACGAATCCCCAAAATGGTAGGTTTGAATCGGCGACCTGGCCACTCGCACCCATACAAATCAAAGAACCGCCCTCAATGGTACGAGTTTCCAACTCACTCAGGATTGAGATCATGTTACTTGTGGTCATCCTAGTGAAGTGAAGTCTCTGTCATGAACGGTGTTATATAACGAGACGTTAACACTTCGTGGTCAAGTCTTATACAAAATCTTTGTATAGGACGCCCCCGCTCGCATGTGCCCAACATGAATGATCAGGATCAGACCATCTGTGACAAGTCACAACACTTGTGACCACTCCACAAAGTGGGCCGTGTTCGTAGCGTTACTAGGATAAGGTTTCCCTCCTGTATCCATATACTACAGACCATTTTGGTTATCACTGAAAACATGATCCACTTGTATGTCACCACATACATGCTTGAGTCACATACAGATAATCAAGGATTGTATGTTTATTGGTTTGTGGTAAAGCAAATAAAACAAGTAAATGAGCAAATACAAGATGTGAAGTAAATATCATATATTAACAACACAAGCGTTCGTACAAACTATTTACAAACTACAGGACACAAGACTTTAGGACATCAACCCCAACAGTAACCGCTACAGAGTAGGCCACATCCAATAGTGTTACCAGAATAAGGCACCCAACCTTATTCATATACTATAGACCATTTTGGCTATTTACTCGAACTTGGTCCATCTTTATGTCTCTACATAAAATTCAAGTATTTATGAAATAGCCATAGATCTTAGTTTATTGGATTTGGACTGTATGAATGCAATTTAAAGATTCAATAATAACTTTATTGAAGAAATGTTGAATAACATCTTTATTGATAATAGAATGTGTTTAACTTTACAAATTGCGAGTTTTAGGACAAAAAACTCAACAATACTCTGACTTAGACTGAAACTATAGTGGATCAATATATACAAATATATACAATGTTGAGTTACAACAAGAGAATAAAAAGAATAAATACAATAAACTAGGGCATTGGATACCCATAAAATCTCCCACTTGCCCTAGTTACAAATATCTCGTAGAGCTAGTCCTACTAGATAACCCTCGAACACTTTATCTGAGAAGACCTTCGTAAATGGATCAGCTAAGTTGTCTAGTGAGGCTATCTGCGTAACAATCACGTCTCCTCTGTGTACAATTTCCCTAATAAGATGGTACTTGCGCTCGATGTGCTTTCCTCATTTATGGCTTCGAGGTTCCTTTGAATTTGCAACTGCTCCACTTTATCACAATAGAGGATGACGGGCAGGTGCATATTTGGAATTACTTCCAAATTTGTCAGGAACTTTCTGAGCCATACTGCTTCTTTCATAGCTTCACTTGCAGCTACATACTCAGCTTCCATTATGGAGTTGGGGCGACGGTGGCGTTAGGGCATCTCTGGAGTGTTGCAACGCTCAGGGCAGCGTTGCAACGCTGGCATGCATCCTAGCATTCTGTCTTCCAACGTTGAGCTAGTGTTGGACTTAGGTTTAGTGAGAGCATTGTAACCTCGGCAGGACAACATTCTTCACTCCTTCGTCATTTGATCAATTTAGCTTCTAACTTCGTCATTTTAGTGCCTTTTTATCCCGAACGCTTAATCTGACTACTTGTCTACTCGAGTCCTACAAAATAATCAATTTAACGAAATTAAGTATCTAAACAGCCCTGAGTTAATGGGATTCATAGAAAACCTTAGGATCTCTCAACCGGCAAAGATAATCTTGTGCGCGATCTCTCTCTCTTTCTCAATTTATCTTACTTTTTCTCATTTTAATTTTAGAATTTAGTTTTTCCTGCTGATAACTTATAGAAATACAAGTTATTTATACTGTTTTATTTAGATATTGCAGCTAAAAGGAAGAAAAGTTGTGCTAATAATATGAAAATTTGCTAAGAAATGCGAGAATTATAAATTGTCGTCAATACACCCACTGACACCATTGTGATGGTAGAATAGAATGTTTCAAGTCTGTTTTGCAGGAAATCAAGTCACTGCATGCGTTCATTGCTCAAAGATAAAATGAACAATGTATCTACGTCACATTGCGCCAGTCAATCAAGAATGAAGAGACGATCAATGCAATGACGACGCATGCGACAATCGATCAAGAGCTTTGCGATCAACGCAATTTCAATCGCATGCGGTAATAAAAAACAATACCGCATGCGGGCAAACGATTGAAAATGTAAAGAACAACGCAATTGCGGAGGATTCAGACGCGTGTACAACTGTCAGTAGTGCATTTCTGACGGGATTGATTGCATAACAGAAGGAATATTCACTCCACCATTTCAGGAACTGCCTTAACAATAAAGTGGGGACCACACTGCAAAGAGTCAATGCTTCGCCTATAAATAGCGTCTGCAATTCCATTGAAAGATATACTCGAAATAGGGAGACGTGTATATACTAATCTGAGAGAGAGATTGGTCTGAGCGTCTGATCAGAGTAGATCCAGGATAATCAAGAGACAAGGCCAAGAGGTGAGTCTCCGGGCAAAGAATCCTTTCAATCCCCGCCGTTGAAGCTCTGTACGAAGGTCACTTTTACCAGAAGAGCAAGCCTGAGAGGGAAGCTCTCCTCTTCATCCATTCCGCACGCCGACAAGCAAAACCTCCATCCAGATCTGTGTCAAAACGTTGACACTCTTCTGTATTTGTTTCTATCTCTTTTTCATCACTTGTACTCATCTTCTTTACTCTATCATTCACACCATGTATCAGACGCTTAATCTTAGCATTAATTTTTATGATCATTTCCATTATCATCTCTTTGTCTATTTCCGTTCATCCATGATTCACTTTCTCCATGATGTTTTCTTAATTCCCTGGGTAATTAGTAAGAATTAAGCAAGTAAATTATCTGTGTTAAGGAAATAATTGTGTTTAGCTAAAGCACGCTAGATGGCATCTTCACTTGTGAGAGCAGAAGTGAAAATGTTATTCCGCCTATCGAGAAAGGGTTGGAAGAATGCGTTAACTAAAGCGAGAAGTACTTCCAGAGATGGAAGCAACCTTGCATTCATCACGTTCATCCCTGTTTCACCATAGAGATATGGGAATGCGGCCGGTCACCGAGAGGTGTACGCCAAGGGAAAGCAGAACTTTAGTTATATCTTTAACGCAATTAACAAACTTGCGATGTTTTTACTATTTATTCTTCCTATTTCTGATTCATCCATAAAGACTTGTCATCGCATACCACGATCTTTTGTATAAACTTCACAGTCAGTCTCAAACTCAGTATCATGTATCATGTATCATGTATCTTGTATCATGTTAGTTTAGGATTTACCTTTTAACGTACTTTTATTTTATCAACGCAATTTATATTTATCGCAATTTAAATTCATGTACAAACTAGATCTTTTATTAATTGTAAAACCAGTCGCATATATCGCAAAAGTAACACATTAATGAAAAAAAATCCCTATGTTTGACCTCGGATTACTCTGAGAAACTTGCGTTGGAATTATACTTGGTTTCAGCACAAGGAAACTTGTGACAACGCATTACTCCATAGCATACTACAAGCATATAGTTAACAACGCATATTTAGAAGTAGTATCGCATAAAGTGAGAATAAGCGTTACATAGCATAAGACAAATGTTATGTCATCACCTGTCAACCAAATAACAACACGCACTCTCCCCCCCCCCCCCCACACACACACACACACTCGTTTTTATTGTTTTCCATAGTTAAATTTAGATTAAGAGTGATTTAATTCTTGGTCTCTCTGTGGTTCGATCCCATATTTGCCGCTTGTGTTACCGAGTAATATAAGTAGTAGTTCGATGAATTATAAATATTATTAGCTTAGTTTAAGGGTTGATTTACGACGGTAAACCTCTGGTCCATCAAATAGGCATCGTTCTGATATTTTGATATTTTGCTATCATGACAGACACAGATATTAGTCTATCGCATTTTATCACGGTTTATCGCAGATAGATTGTGATATTTTGCTATTACTTGTAAATATTCTCAACAATTTTGTCATTTATAATAATTTCCCTATTTTTAACTAAAATATTATGATCACTTCATTTGAATTTTTGTTCTTTCAATTGTAATCTCATCGACTCTTTCCTTTTGCTTACATTGAGAAAAGTAAGAATTCAAATAAAGGTATGCATAAAATGATTATATTTGTAACGACCCGACCCCCTAGGACTCAAGTTAGGCCATTACTAAATACATGCATGCATGGAACTTAAAACGACATCTTTTTATAGTGAAATAAATTCTAAATAAATAAGTTGAACTCAAAAGACCATTAAATTCAGATATTAAAAACAGACGATAAGGTATCCATGAATCATAAATGATAATAAATAGGTCTGAAAAAAAATCTTAATAGTAAGTTTCAAATATCAAATTGAAAGTTGAAAAACATGGAAAGAAATCTAAATATCATGAGTGGAAGCATAAAACAAGTCCCAGTTTCTCGATCACGGATTTCGCCTGTCATTCGCCAATGTGTCCCTACTCTTACCTGAAACATAAATATGAGAATGGGTGAGTATAAAAATACTCAGTAAGTAACCCCACTACTGGGGCCAGGCTAGGCATCTATGTCCTCTAGATGTCTACCTCTAGTGGAACATATAAACTGCTGTAGTCCTCATAGGACACATACATACATGAAAAACTTATTTCTATCCTACTGTAGTTAAGTATGCCCACTATCTTTAGTAAGTCCCGTAGGACCCACAACCTCTTGTGAATCCCAAAGAAACACAATCTCTTACATACGCATGGTACACCTCTTTCATGTACACATAACCTACTTAATGTGTACCTCTTTCGTACTCATGGTTACGTATACACATAACCCACTAAATGTGTACCTCTTTCGTACACATGGTTATGTATATACCTCTTTCGTATACATATAACCCACTGAGTATGTACCTCTTTCTTACACCCCAGATCCTCTCTACAACTGTAGGGATGCGTACCTCTTTCGTACACATGGTTATGTATACACCTCTTTCGTATACACGTAACCCACTGAGTATGTACTTCTTTCGTACACCCCAGATCCTCTTTATAAATGTAGGAATGCGTACCTCTTTCGTACACCTTAGATCCTCTCTATAAATATAGGGATGCATACCTCTTTCGTACACATAGTTATCTATACACCTCTTTTGTATACACATAACCCACTGAGTATGTACATTTTTTGTACACCCTAGTACCTTCTAGGTATGTATCACTTTTATACACACCAGTCCTAGTACATCTTTTTCATGTATTAGCGCCCTTGGACGTGAATCACTTTCATGCAGTCACATAGTCTGTAAAGGAAAAGATATTGCATCTCACTTCATATTACATATAACGTTCACATAATAATGAATTCTGTAAAATCTCCTGATCAAGGTCTTGATCATGTTAATTAACCTCAACATACGTAATTAATCTAGTATTAATGTGTAACAACCTAAATTTGTACGCATAAACTACATGAAATTAAATGTCAAATGTAAAGCAGGACGAAATTTTATTTAAAGGGGTGGTAAATGTGATATCCTAATCCTAATTTAGAAAGCAGGAAAACAAATAAAATATATAATGAAAAATATATAAATTTAATAGGAAAATCGGGTGGAAATTTAGAATTGGAAAAAAAAAAAGAAATTTATTAATTATCCAAAAATAATGAATAAGGGGGCAGAATCAGGGAGGATTAATTAGAAGTTGGACGCTGGCTAATTCAGGAGACAAATGGCGTAGATAAATTTTTGTTTGGGCACTACTCATTGGAAGAATTGGAGGTGAATTAATTGCCCATATACTCTTAAAATTTGAAAGAGCTAAAACGGGGAAGTGGAATCCACAAGCAGTGAAGGCAACCCACGCGTGAAAACTAGCGAGATTGGAGAGAAAATTGGAGAGAGCGAGAGTGGAGAGAGCGAGATTCTCAGCAAGAGCGGGAGCTGGAGTGGGAGCGAGAGCGAGAGCGAGAGTCACGAGAGCCAAACCAGCGAGAAAGCTAGAGAGAGCAAGATTCAGAGAACAAAAAGAGCGAGATATGGACAGAAGCGTGGATTATGCGTTGAATTTGGCCACGATCTTATAAATTATACATGGAGAACCCTAAAATTGAATATAAACAAAGATTGAAGACGTAAGGGCAAACGTTAGCCAAAATTAGGTGTCTTATTAAGAGAAATTCTTAAACCTAAGTAATTTTAAAGAAGCCATTTGTAGGATGAGTTGTCACACAGAGAAGAGCTAGAAATGGTTATAAATAGGAGGCTTTAGGCTGGAAGTTAAACGGATTCTCAAACAAAACTCAGTAGTAAAAATCATGTGAAAAAGGTGAAGTAATTCTGTTAGTTTGAAGGAGGAAACGTAAGGGAAGTGCTACCCAAATTTCCTTCTGATTTAAGAGGGAAAGCTCTACTAATTAAACCATAAGGAATAATAAGGAATAATTAGGATCGCAGTCAAGGTAAGTAGTTATCTCACCCTCTTTTTAAGTGTTTCATGGTAGTGTACCTTTAATATGTCGCATAATTATGTTACTGTTATGTTGCATTACATGTTTAAAATACGTTTATCGACAAGGGACCTCATGCATTATGTTTGTTCATATGATTAAATTTTAATTAGATAAAGGTTATGCTTCTAGGGCTAGCAGGACATGTATGGTTACACGCCTCTAGACCCATTTCTATGTCAAGTTTATGCTAGGAACTAACAGGGTATGTATGGTTGCACCCCTCTAGCCCCACTTCTATGTCAAGTTTATGCTAGGGACTAACAAGGTATGTATGGTTGCACCTCTCTAGTCCAAACTTATGTTTATGTTAATGGTTGATGTTGGATGCGACTCTGGCCCTACTAACTGCATAACCCGCTAATCATCAGATGGGTTAGTTTCCGCCTAAGTCCTCATCTTCCTATCAGGGCGGAGAAATTTACGTTAGAAGCATAACCGACCACCACATGTTATTATATGTTTTCGGTCTCAATCATATGTTTTCAGAACATGTTACATGTGATTGTGTATTTGGTCACTACCCTATGTGAGAACTACTTACTGGGTATATTATATACTCATCCTATTTTTACAGACTTTGTAGGTAAGGATACAGTGTAGATGGCAGAACTGGACGTCGCTCAAATGGCCAACCATCAAACTCACTATTATAGGCATATGTATTTTTGTATCACTACGCTAGTGTTTTATGGATCCTGGTGTTTTGTAAAATAAACTTTTTATATAGTTTTCTATCTAATTAATAAAATCTTAGATATGTTCTTTTGATATTTTTACCAAAATTCATCTCATAATAGAAAAGTCTAACAATGCATGTCGTAGCGCTCGGACCATAATATGTAAGGATTCAGTCGTTACAGGTTGGTATCAGAGCATTTAAGCCAATTAGGCTCTACTAGTTAGAAGAGTCGTGGTGTTTGATGGTTCGGCTTGTTAAGTGATGCCCACAGTTATGCAAAATACGCTGGTAAGCAGAATTTTCAAACGAGTAATTTAGTAAATATTTTAGTAAACATAAGGGATGAGTTAAAAAAAAACATTTAAAATTAGATTGCTTCCTTACTATGAAAATAAAATGTGTGGACCAGATGCCACCACAAAGAACTCCAATACGACGAGGTAGACCTCGAAATGAATCCACAAGGGATCAAAATCAAAGACATGGACAGACGCCTTACGTGTTACTTACACCAGATGCGTTACGAATACTAATACAAAAATATAAGTAATGGAAACACAACCTCATCCACCACACCAATAACCAACGATACAAATGACTCGAAGATCATTCGAGAATTCAGGAAGTTCAATCCTTCAACATTTGATGGATCATCTGTGGATCCAATAATAGTAGAGAATTGGATAACAGAA
The DNA here is from genome assembly GCF_027475165.1 of Benincasa hispida. Classification (NCBI taxonomy): domain Eukaryota; kingdom Viridiplantae; phylum Streptophyta; class Magnoliopsida; order Cucurbitales; family Cucurbitaceae; genus Benincasa; species Benincasa hispida. The sequence continues at coordinate 28,464,494 of NC_143486.1, forward strand.
ATAGAAACTATTTTCTGCCATATGAACATCCCAAAAGAACAGAAAGTAAATTGTGCCCCCTTCATATTAAGAGACGATACAAAGTTCTGGTGGAAATCCACATAAAGAACAATCAAAGGTACAGTCTTGTGGCAACAATTCAATCAGGCTTTTTACAACAAGTATTTCCCTTTGACAGTGAGATATCAAAAGGAAGTGCTTCGTCAAGAGAACATGTCAGTGGCAGAGTATGAACGGAAATTTGATTGCTTGTCCCACTTTGTCCCTCGACTAGTGGACACAGAAGAGAAGAAGGTGGAAAGGTTTATTTGGGGACTAAGAGAAGGCATTCGAGGCATTTTTACTGTTTTCCGACACAAAGAGTATGCTCTTGCCCTCGATCCGCCTTACTCAGGGAAGTAGATCTTGCTGCCAAAACCTCAACTTCTGAACGAGGATTCATGCCAAATCAAAAAAAAAAAAAAAAGGAAATTCACCCAACAAGGCTTCGAATGTTCACAACAGCAAACAAAATTTTTTTAAAGCACTCAGGGCGTACAGTCACAACAGAAGAGTCAAACATTCACATATCCTAATTGCAGAAATTGTGGAAAACACCATCAGGGACAATGTCTACGAAACTTAGGGGTGTGTTTCAACTGCAGTCAGACAGGTCACTATGCAAAGGTTTGCCCAAAGCTCATCAACCAAGTATAAACTGCCTAGACCACCCAGCCTACTAGTAACAAGGTTACCCAACAACAGAAAGGACGGGTGTTTGTTGTTACACGTCAAGAGGCAAAGGATCAAGATGCAGTTGTTACAGGTACATTACCCATCCTCGAGTATTATGCCTTCACTTTATTGGATTCGGCTCTAGTCATTCATTCATCTCTACAACATTTGCAAAACATGCTCAATTAACATCAAAGCCCTTAGGCTACATTCTATCCGTAGCACTCCTGCCGGAGTATCTATGTTGGCCCACTCAGTAGTAGAAAACTGTGAATTGTCAGTATCAGGACATAAACTAGAGGTGACCTTTATCATCCTAGACATAAGTGATTTTGACATAATACTAGGTATGGTCTAGTTAGCAGCAAACTATGCAAGCATAGATTGCCATAATAAAGAGGTCATATTCATCTTTCCAACAGGAACCAAGTTTAAGTTTAAGAGTTCTAATACACAATCAGCCCTAAGAATAATTTCAGCCTTAAAAACTAAACATTTGCTCAACCATGGGGCTTGGGCATATTTAGCAAGTGTAGTGTATTTATGAAATCAAAAGGATGAAACTAAGGCCATTCCTGTAATAAGAGAATTTGAAGATGTATTCCCAGAAGAGCTACCAGGTTTACCACCTAGTCGAGAAATAGAATTTTGTATAGATCTAATTCCCAGAGCTGAACCAATATCTAAAGCACCATATAGAATGTCACCTGCGGAATTAAAAGAACTCAAAATACAATTACAAGAATTGTTAGATAAGGGATTTATACGCCCTAGTGTGTCTCCATGGGGAGCACCTATCTTATTTCTTAAGAAAAAGGATGGATCAATGCGTTTATGTATAGATTATCGGGAATTGAATAAGTTGACAATAAAGAATAAGTACCCACTTCCACACATTGATGACCTATTTGACCAATTACAAGGAGCCTCAGTATTCTCCAAAATAGACTTACGATCTAGATATCATCAACTACGAATCAAGGAGTCTGATATACCAAGACTGCTTTCCGAACAAGATATGGGCATTATGAATTCGTTGTGATACCCTTTGGATTAACGAATGCCCCAGCAGCCTTCCTCGACTTAATGAATAGAATTTTTAAGGACTATCTTGATAACTTCGTGATCGTATTTATAGATGATATTTTGGTCTATTCCAAGTCTGAGGCAGAACATGAAAAACATCTTAGGGACGTCCTTTCCATATTAAGAAATGAAAAGCTATATGTCAAATTCTCCAAGTGTGAGTTTTGGACGTGACAAATCGCCTACCTAGGGCATATCGTAAAGCAAGAAGGAATCTCAGTGGATCCTGCTAAGATTGAAACAGTTAGCAAGTGGCCTCGCCCAACAACAGTCAGCGAAGTGCGAAGCTTCCTTGGATTAGCAGGATATTATAGACAATTTGTGAAGAATTTCTCAAGTATAGCATTACCCTTAACTAACCTCACCAAGAAGAATAATCCTTTTGTCTAGAACCAAGCATGTGAGCAAAGCTTCTAGGAACTAAAAGAAAGGTTGATCACAACCCCTATTCTCACTATACTTGACGAATCAGGGGGTTTAACTGTGTACAGTGACGCATCGAAGAAGGGGCTTGGTTGTGTATTGATGCAACACGGAAAGGTAATAGCATATGCTTCAAGACAACTAAAACCTTACGAACAAAATTATCCCATTCATGACTTGGAGTTAGTTGTCGTAGTCTTTGCCTTAAAAATATGGAGACATTACTTATATGGGGAAAAGATCCAAATTTATACAGATCATAAAAGCCTTAAGCACTTCTTTACCCAGAAAGAGTTAAATATAAGGCAACGAAGATGGTTAGAATTAGTCAAAGATTATGACTGTGAGATCCTCTATCATCCAGGAAAAGCTAACATTGTTGCGCTTAGTAGAAAGTCAGCTCAAAGTAGACAGAAGAATTATGCTGATAACCGTCGAAAAGAGTTGGAATTCAAAGTAGAAGATCACGTATTTCTAAAGGTAGCACCAATGAAAGGCATTATGTGTTTCGGACGAAAAGGCAAACTTAGCCCCCGCTTTATTGGACCCTTTGAAATATTAGAATGTATTAGCCAAGTAGCTTATCGATTAGCATTACCACCCACCCTTTCTACAATACATAATGTCTTTCATGTATCAATGCTTCGAAAATATGTGTTTGACCCATCACATGTAGTAAATTATGAACCTCTAAAAATAAGTGAAAACTTGGAATATGAAGAGACTCTAGTTTGCATCCTAGCAAGAGAGAAGAAGTCACTTCGTAATCAGGAAATAAGTGTAGTGAAGGTTCTCTGGAGAAATTAGCAAGTAGAAGAAGCTACATGGGAACGAGAAGAAGAGATGAAAGTCAAATACCCTTTATCTGTTTAAGAACCAAGAAACTTTCGAGGACGAAAGTTCTTAAGGGGGGAAGATTGTACCAACCCAAATTTGTACGCATACACTACATGAAATTAAATGTCAAATGTTAAACAGGACGAAATTTTATTTAAAGGGGTGGTAAATGTGATACCCTAATCCTAATTTAGAAAGCAAGAAAACAAATAAAATATATAAATTTAATAGGAAAATCGGGTGGAAATTTAGAATTGGAGAAAAAATAAGAAATTTATTAATTATCCAAAAATAATGAATAAGGGGGCGAAATTAGGGAGGATTAATTAGAAGTTGGACGTTAGCTAATTCAGAAGACAAGGGGCAGTAGATAACTTTTTGTTTGGGCACTGCTCATTAGAAGAATTGGAGGTGAATTAATTACCCATATACTCTTAAAATTTGAAAGAGTTAAAACGGGGAAGTGGAATCCACAAGCAGTGAAGGCAACCCACGCATGAAAACTAGCGAGATTGGAGAGAAAATTGGAGAAAGCGAGAGTGGAGAGAGCGAGATTCTCAGCAAGACAGCGGGAGTGAGAGCGAAAGTGGGAGCGGGAGCGAGAGTGAGAGCGAAAGCGAGAGTCACGAGAGCCAAACTAGCGAGAAAGTTGAAGAGAACGAAATTTTGAGAACAGAAAGAGCGAGATTTGGGCAGAAGCGTGGATTATGCGTTGAATTTGGCCACGATCTTATAAATTATATATGGAGAACCCTAAAATTGAATACAAATAAAGGTTGAAGACGTAAGGGCAAACGTTAGCCAAAATTAGGTGTCTTATTAAGAGAAATTCTTAAACCTAAGTAAGTTTAAAGAAGCCATTTGTAGGATGAGTTATCACACAGAGAAGAGTTGGAAACGGCTATAAATAGAAGGCTTTAGGCTGGAAGTTAAACGGATTCTCAAACAAAACTCAGTAGTAAAAATCATGTGAAAAGGGTGAAGTAATTCTGTTAGTTTGAAGAAGAAAACGCGAGGGAAGTGTTGCCCAAATTTCCTTCTGATTTAAGAGGGAAAGCTCTACTGATTAAACCATAAGGAATAATAAGGAATAACTAGGTCGCAGTCAAGGTAAGTAGTTATCTCACCCTCTCTTTAAGTGTTTCATGGTAGTGTACCTTTAATATATTGTATAATTATGTTATTGTTATGTTGCATTACATGTTTAAAATACGTTTATCGACAAGGGACCTCATGCATTATGTTTGTTCATAAGATTAAATTTTAATTAGATAAAGGTTATGCTTCTAGGGCTAGCAGGGCATGTATGGTTACACCCCTCTAGACCCACTTCTATGTCAAGTTTATGCTAGGGACTAATAAGGTATGTATAGTTGCACCCCTCTAGACCTACTTCTATGTCAAGTTTATGCTAGGGACTAACAGGGTATGTATGGTTGCACCCCTCTAGTCCAAACTTACGTTTATGTTAATGGTTGATGTTGGATGCGACTCTGGCCCTACTGACTGCATAACTCGCTAATCATCAGATTGGTTAGTTTCTGCCTAAGTTCTCATCTTCCTATCAGGGCGGAGAAATTTACGTTAGAAGCATAACCGACCACCACATGTTATTATATGTTTTCGGTCCCAATTATATGTTTTTAGAACATGTTGCATGTTATTGTGTCACTACTCTATGTGAGAACTACTTAGTGGGTATATTATATACTCATCCTATTTTTATAGACTTTGTAGGTAAGGACACAGCGTAGATGGCAGAACTGGACGTCGCTCAAATGGCCAACCATCAAACTCACTATTATAGACATATGCATTTTTGTATCACTACGTTAGTGTTTTATGGATTCTAGTGTTTTGTAAAATAAACTTTTTATATAGTTTTCTACCTAATTAATAAAATCTTAGATATGTTCTTTTGAGATTTTTACCAAAATTCATCTCATAATAGAAAAGTCTAAGCATGCATGTCATAGCGGTCGGACCATAATATGTAAGGATCCGGTCGTTACATAATGGATCCACTCTTGTATATCACTTTCATGCACTAACTCATGTAAACAATCAAACATTTGAAATTTCATAATACATCATATAGCTTACACATTTTCATAATAAATCACATAAATAAGCACATCAACAAAATGCTCCAACCTTTACCTAACTTTAAGACATTCCCGTAGTAGTGTCGCTTAAATCATAATTTAGGGTCATGCTCAATCGTCCTTTTAATATATCTCATAAAATTCTAAATCATGCTCATGTATTAACATGCTTTAGACATATTATCACATGCTTATATATCTTTTCTAAACAGTCCATTAAATCTCAGAACAGTCAAAATTATTCTGGTAACTAGTCTTACAATTCCCAACATAAATCATAAATTTATCGGCACAAAGGCGGTTCCAGTAGTAAGATTACTCACCTCAACTGGGTAAAAAAACGCAAAACAAAATCTCCTTAGAACTTCTTTAGCACACTTGAATCAACCTAAAGTTGTGGCTTGGTCCAAGACAAATTCCAATACTCGATTTAATTAGCTAATATGATCATGAATTAAATCCAAAATCAATAACTTAATTTTCCCACTATTACTCTCAATCCAAAAGAATAACCATCCAATAACTTACAAAACTTATCGATCTTCACCAATTTTCTGCAAAACAAAATGGTATCTAGCTTGATGGTCAATGCCTTAAAACTTCCAGACCTTGAATCTATGTTTCAAACCAAGGAGAGGTTACTAATTTAACACAAAATCAAAGGGGTGAACTTCATCTCCCAAATTATAAGGAAAAATAAGTCTTACCCAAGGTTTTCCTCAAAATTCCAGCAACGATCAGGACAATGGCGGTCGACAATGCGTTGACTTGTGGCTGCCATAGATAGGCAGCGTGTGTTGCTGTCGGACGACATAAATTGTTTAGGCTAGCGGCTGGTAGTGAGGGTCTTGCATGAGGAGGGTTTGCGAGAGTGGGAGAGAAGGGGAATTTCTAGTTTATAGATTTTATTCATCAGCAATTACGAACAAACCAGAGCACAAAACAACGATCTAACCGTTCAAAATGAAACTCTATATGTCTCGAACAGTCTGACCAAATTTGAGTATGATCCAACGGTTAAAACTATGACAATCGAGAATTTTGTGGAAGCTGAACAACCGAATTGTAATCTCCTCCAATTTTTTACCTCTTTTCACTCTCATTTAATTTAAAAAAAAAATCTCAATTCTTTTATTTTTTTTTCCAAATTTTGAAAAGTAAATAAAATATTTTATCACAATATCTCCAAAATCTCCAAAGATTCTATTAAATTTAGAAATCAATTAACTTTTCAAATTATTTAATTTAGGCTCTAAAAACCAAAATTAAAGGGCATAAGATCATTTGATACAAATTAAATCCTTCCAAATATTTAAATCAATTCAAAACCACATGAAATTAATTTTTTATTTTATTTTATTTATTTATTTATTTTTAAGTTGGCCCTAAAATCCAAAATCAAAGGGAAACAAAATTCAATATTTTCAAGATAATCAGTTCGAATATCTAATCAATCAAATTCAATTTAACCAATAATTTTTTTTCAATTATTTCGATTTAACCCCAATTTTCCAAATAAAGTGAAATATAACTCAATAATTTTAGATAATTAACTTAAATTTTCCTGAAATTCTGGATGTTACAATATATTTGATATTCAATTGTAATCTCATCAACTCTTTCCTTTTCTTTTGCCTTCCATACCATTGTGATTGCAACTAAACTTTAACATATATAGATTGGATCAATTTCTCCCATTGTAATTCTAAGATGTCAGTTTTCCTTCATATTATGCATGTTCAAGCATAGATAGCAGTCTAGACGCCACCTTTTGCAACACGATGTAATTTATCGACCTGTTGTTTCTATCAACGTCCAATTTTGACATCAATGTAATATCTTGAGATTCCAAGTTTTCACTTAAAATTTTATTCCAAAAGTCACTATCTTCATTGATATTTGCTTTTATCATAAGTTGTAATACTTTTTCCAGGGTTGCAACACTCCTACCAGCACCACAACCTATCGCTGTAGCAGCACCCACATCATTGGCAATTGTTAATGCATCAACGGTTGGCAGATTGTGTATATAACCATAAGCAATTGCTGCTACAAAGCTAACTCCGCACCTAACAGTGTCCACAACATTCACCTTATTCACAAAGCAAGATAAGCTTTATTTAGCAGTTAGCACTTAGGTGAAAAAAGAAAATTCAAGATATCTCACCATATATTTGAAGAATTTTTACTTCATTAAATTTTGAGTAATAAAATGCATATCGTCACAACCACAACAAAGCAACTCTGAGCAATTTCAAACCAGTTTAATAGTTGATAAATGGTAGACTGTAGTGTACGTCGATTTCGTCAATATAATTCAAAGCATAAAAGAAGCCTAAGTTCAACCCAAAAGTCAAAAGTTTGATGGGCCAACTTAGTCCAGCTTCTCAATTTGTTTGGATTGGACATGAATCACATCAGCTTGTTTGGGCCATATTTTGGATTAGTCCAAGGCCTGGCAAATCATCCAACCTAAAACCAACTTAAATTTTAATTTTACGTATAGTCAAGATCATAGATGGTATTGAACAACAACATTAACGAAGGTAGTCACTTTCAATGGAAATAATCATTGAGATGTCAATATAAGCATAGCTCAACTACCATAGTGTTTGTACTATTGATCTCGAGGTCTGAGGTTTGATTCTCCCACCCACACTTTAATTACAATACCTTTTCAAGGAAAAAGAAATAATCATTAATGTGCTAAAACAAAAGTGGGTCTATGTGACCTAGGTACGAGGTGAAGCGCAGTGTTACATTTATGGTAAAAGTTAGAAATACATTTGGATTAATAAGGATATATTAGTCTTAGGGAGTTTGTTAGTAGGAATTGGACATTAATAAAAAGAGGTCGAGGCAATGAAGGAACGATTGTGGATATTTAATCTTGTGTGTGCTTAGCGAGGGAGGGTCCGAGTACCAGGATATGATTTTGAGTAGATGTTATATTAATACACATCAACATATATATTCCTCTTTTGAGTTCGGTACTAGAAATATTATTAGGATACTAAAGGCTTGTTAGTTAGTCAAAAAGTGTGTTAGCATGAGCTAGCTATGAATAGAGTGAGTGAGAAAAAATGAAGATTTTTTTAAAAACGAAAACAATGTTTTGATGAAGCAAAAAAGAGACTAATACTTGAAAATACAATTAGACATAATAAAAAATGAAGATAGAGTAAAAATTCGGTTGTTTAGACTGGTGTAGAATTAAGAAAAGGGAAAATGCTCCAAACTCCTTGAATTACTTGAATATTCCAATGTATTTTCTTTTCTTCCATATTACTTCTATTTCCATTCTTCAGTTTCTATCAGATAGCAGATTTCTAAATCACATAACCAAGGTGTTGATCTGAAGGGGTAATGAAGTTACAAACTTTTTGTTATATTCGCTAATTCCAGTGGAGATCTGTTAGATTTCGTTTTTTTCTCCTCGTTTTCTAACAAGGTGAGAACTATTGTCAGTGATGGAATAAGGATAGGAAACATTTTAAGATGAGGATGAGGGTGAATTGTCAAGGAAATGATCAAGAACTCAAGAGGTCAATTTTAGTTGTTTAGTACTTTCAAGTTTGTTAGCTAAACTGGAGGAGTGTCTGATATATGTAAAGGTCCAGAAGATTGGAAGTTGAGATTTGTGGGAGAGAGGGAGCATCTTGAAAGAATATCATCCTTTGAATTTTTCTATCCTACAGTCCAATACATCAGTTCCCATTAGAAACAACTGGAAATTTAGACTTGATTAACATTAGACCAAAACACATAAAAGATGAACGATCAACATGTATGAATAGTAAGTATATGGACAAGTTGAAAACATCCAAACTTATTAAAAACAAAATTAAGAAGATGAACGGCACGGTGCACACATCGCAACATTCTAATGAACATGTCCACAACCAAAAGTCACAAACAATTCAAGGACATCAAAGGTTGGAAACGACAACCTTGTCACGGTGAAACGCGACAGCAGCGAATGGTCAGGAAACGACGGTCGGGAAAGAATGGAACTTGCAAAACAGAGGCTCGTTACAGGCTAAGTCGCGGATCTCACTCTCTTTAAGACGTTTCGCAGTTCTGTCCAAGTGTGCAAGCAGATCAATGATACTGTCACGTCGTTCCCAGGATAAAACAACCCTAAAAAGAAATCTCGATCGGAAATGCACCGTTACCGACCGAGAACTCACATCTTCAAACTGATTTGCTCGAAGAAACGGAAAAAAAAAATGGAAGGGGATTGAGAGAGATTTTTTTGTTGAAGAGAAGAGAGTGTGTGATCTGATAAAAAAAAGAGCAGCGCTAAACTGTCGAGGGAGGGAAGCGCGTCCAGCCACATAACGTGCACGTGGAAGTCGACGTGGGCGGAAGACCAATGGCTGAGACCAACTCTGCTTTAATTAGGAAATGTTTTATAAAAATAATAAATTATAAAATAACAATAATAATGAATTTTTTTTATTAAAATAGACAATCACTCACCTCATCTCGTCAGACGGCGGCACACGGTGGAACCCACATTGGTTTATCTTCTCATTCCCTCTAAAACATGGGTACCCCTTAGGACCCAGACCCATGGTCCAACATGGGAGTATAAAAAGGAGAATGCATTCCCCAACTTAACCAATATGGGATTCTCAAAAGCCAACTTTCTTTTAAAACTCGATTTTCACCAACAATCCTTCCACTTAAAAATTTAAAAACATAAGAAAAACATTTTTCATCGAGCAATTTTAGTCTATACAACATTGTGCATAAGCAAAGGTTTCTTATGACTTGAACCTTTACGTAAATGTAGATGATTTAGCTAGAGTAACCCTTGGTTTTGAACTCTATCTCTAACAACATCTCACACACAGTGTCATTAGGATGTAGTTCGAAAGCCATTACTTGAAGGTCTAGCACGTGTATCCCGGTTTAGTGAACACTCTAGAGGCATGATACTATCAAATACGTTTACAACTGCCGTATGAAAGAATGAGTCTCTGTTAGAGAACAGGTCCTAGACATGATGGTCTATTTCAATGTGGCAGAAGTAAATGGGGTTTTCGTTGACGAGAAGAGTCAAGTTGGTTTTATTCTTGAATCTCTTCCAAAGAGTTTTCTGCAGTTCTGTACGAACGCACTCATGAATAAAATAGAATATAACTTGACAACATTTCTCAATGAGCTACAGGCTTACTAAACCATGATAAGAGCTAGGGATTGGAACCGGAAGTAAATGTTACTACCACTGAGAAAAGAGGATCGTCCTCTAAGAAGCCTGATATTGCTTCTTCTTCACAGAATAAAAGTATTCTAGTAAAGAAGAACAAGGGGAAAGGGAAGAAGAAACCTGCTGGTAGAAAAACCAAAGCTAATGCTGCAGATAAAGGAAAATGTTTCCACTGCAAGGAAGAAGGACGCTAGAAAAGAAACTGCCCTCAATACCTTGCAGAGAAAAGAACAAATAAAGAAAAACAGGGAAACTAGTTCTTGAGGATTGCTCGTTGTACTTCAGTTGACTAGTGGGAGATGTTGTAGTTGCTATCAAAAGATGAGCTTATCTACTTTTGTTATTGTAATGAAAGTTATTTTGTCTTGCTATAAAGAACAAATTGTATAAATTTTTTGTTGTAAACGAAATGTTCATTAGCAAAACTTATGTTTGTTCAATTGCAACGCAACTTCTGTTAGAACCCACCTAGTTAAAAGTAATTTGCAAATATTTAGATATTTAAAATAGTTAGAAATCAATAAAGGCAATGAGTTCTTCATCCTAGGTGATAAGTTTAGAACACTTGAAAAGTTCAAAGTGTATAAAACTTGTTAGGTAAAATAAAACTAAAATACTTCAATTAGATCAAAGTAATAAGTATAGAAAGTATGAGATTTCTAGGACTATTTGATAGTCCTAGAACCTGAAATCAAGTAAAAACTTTCTACACTTAGTTACCTTAATTATTTTTTCAATTTTAAGGTACTTCTGAAGATCCATATGGAGAACCTTATGAAATATGGAGAACACATAAAAGTTGTTTATGATATGTAAAAGTTGTTTACATAATTCAAAAATCTGAAAAGATTGATATAAGTGTTAATGTCGAACCTTTAAGTGTTGGAATATTGTTCAAAAGGCATGTTTATCTGTAAACTAGTCAAAAGAAGAATTTTTTCGTGTAAATGAAAATTAAGTGTTTGTATTAACAAACACCAAATTTTATAGAAAAATATATGAGATCACCATGTATTATTTATTTTCATAAAAGCTTGCATAAATAAAAAAAGAGTTATTGATCAAAATTGACACGGAAAACAAAAATTGTTTGAAACAGTAAAATACATTTTACTCAAAGAGTTGAGAGTACCTCGATGTAGTGGGAGGAATGTATGACATCCTAGCCATTATTGAGAAACAAGTGTTGTGAAAATAAGATGCATTCCTTATATAGTTTAATAAGAAATCCATTGTATACTAACGTATTTACAGCGATTCTCTCAGCTAAAGTGTTTGAGAATCTCTTTGTAAAATTAGGACTACAAGGTATATAACCTAGGGCAAGTGGGAGAAAATCCGGGTATGTTATACCAAAAGAAAAAAACCATGGGTATGTGATGCCCTAGTTTATTGTATTTCTTCGTAAAACTCTAAAACTCAGTATTATATGTTACAACTGAAGTTTTAGTCCAAGTGAGAGTTTTATTTTATGTCCTAGAACTCGTGGTTTGTAAACAATAAAACTTATTTTGAAAATTCAATAAAGTTGTGAATATATGAATTGCTTATTTCGTTTAAGAAATAAATCCAATAAACTAAAAGATTCGTGACTATTACATGAGTACTTGAACTATATGTGGAGACATAAAAGTGGACCAGGTTCGAGTAAATAGTCAAAATGATCTATAGTATATAAATAAGGTTGGGTGCCTTATTCTGGTAACACTATTGGATGTGGCTCACTTTGTAGTTGTTACAAAGTGTTGTTAAGTGCTACAGACGAAGTAATCCTAATTCGTACATGTAATAACATGAGGAGTGGGGGCATCCTGTACAATGAGTTTGTACATGATTGGAACACGAAATAAGTCACTCTTACTTTATAATGTTGTTTACTATTTAAGACTGACTATTTTAAAACAATGATCGAGGTAACTTAACCTGAATCTTGAGCTATCTATGAACTCCTGTTTATTCAAGGTTATCCTTAGATTTGCATGGGTGAGGGTTGGCTCAATAGCATTGACTCAATAAACTTCCATTTCAAGGGTAAGACTGGGTAGATAGTTTGGGACATAGGATGCAAAATAGAATTCACTCCTACCCACTTTTAGGGATAGTAGAGAGGTTGTTCCCTTAACTGCTAACTCCGGGTCTTGAACAAGGGGCCATACCCTCTCATTGGCCCAAGAGGGACTCTGTTTGATGATTGGATTGCAACCAATTGTTCATTAGAGGATCAGTGGGACTTACGAAACAAGAGGTAATCTTGGGAGTAAAACAGTCATTTGACCTAGTCGTTATTACAAACAACCTGTGAAGTGTTAACTTACTAATCATGGTTATATCGAGTGGACATAATATATCTGCAGTGAGGGGAGTGCAACTCTGGCTTTAGTAGAGTGGTCCAGTAGTTAATGAATGAGGGTTAATTCGGTGTAAAGAATTTAGCCAATTAATCTTGGATCGTTGGAGCCCATGATCTGTAGGTCCATGTGGTCCCCCTACTAACTCACAAATAGATTAGCTTTAGAGTAGTATGATAAGTTAATTTGAAATGTTTGAATTAGAATTAAGGGAATTAATAATTATATGTGATATAATTATGCGTTTAATTTTGGAATTAAACGAAATTGGAGAATCAGTTAATATTTAAATATGATTTAAACATTAAATTCATTAATAGGGATTCATGATGGTGGAATTAGTGTTAAATTAATTAAGTTATTTAATTAGTTATTTATTATTAATTTTATTAGATAAATTAATTATTGAATTAATTTTATAAAATTAATAATAAAATTTCATTTTTGAAAAGAAAAATAATTTTGAAAATGCATTTTTGATAATCAAATTTGTAAAAATAGAAAATGGAAAATTCCAAAAAGTGGGATTTTTCCACTTTCTATTCAAGTAGCATATTCATGGTTCCACCATGATTTTGAGTCAAATATCCAAGCATGAGCTGCAATTCATGCAGCAATTGTTCTTGCATGATGAGCTTGCTATATATCTTGAAGAATTTGAGTGGAATTGGGCATGTAAAAGGGTTGGTTTTGGCTGAAAAATCTTTCTTGAAGAAGTGTTCTTCACAAGCTTAGAAAACCAGAGACCTTTCCTCTCCTTTTTCCTCAATTCAAACTTATTTTGAGTCCCACAACTCAATCCAAGGCACCAAGAGGATAGTAAGGAAAGCCTTGTAGTGGTTCACAAGTTGATTTGGAGAATATTTGAAGCTGGAATCGTGATTCAAGAGTTTCTTCAAAGATATGTCTTGAAGCCCTCTTCATAGTTTATGGAGCATGCTTAATTAAAAGCCAGAATTAATGAATTAGAATGCTTAATGGTCCGTTTTTCTTCTGCTGTATTTTTTCTAACTCTAATAATTGGTATTTCTGGAAATCCATATGAGATATGGAGAACTCATAAAAGCTATTTATGATATGTAAAAGTTGTTTACATAGTTCAAAAATTTTAAAAGATCAATTTAACTATGAACATCAAACTCTTAAGTGTTGGAATATTGTTCGAAAGGCATGCCTATTTGCAGACAAGCCAAAAGAATAATTTTTTCCGTGTAAATGAAAATTAAGTGTTTGTATTGACAAATACCAAATTTTCTGGAAAAATATACGAGATCACCATGTATTATTTGTTTCCATAAAAACTCACATATATCAATAAAGAGTTATAGATAAAAATTGACAGAATAAACAAAAGTTGTTTTGGACAGGTCAAATACATCTTACTCAAAGAGTTGAGGATACCTTAATGTAGTGGGAGAAATGTATGACTTCCTAGCCATTATTGAGAAACAAGAGTTGTGAAAATAAGATACATTCCCTATATAGTTTAATAAGAAGTTCATTGTATACTAATATGTTTACAGCGATTCTCTCAGTTAAAGTGTTTGAGAATCTCCTAGTAAGACTAGGACTACGAGGTATATAACCTAGGGCAAGTGGGAGAAAAATCCATGGGTATGTGATACCCTAGTTTAATGTATTTCTTCGTAAAACTCAAAAACTCAGTATTATATGTTACCACTGGAGTTTTAGTCCAAGTGTGAGTTTGTTGGGTTTTTATGTCCTAAAACTTGTAGTTTGTAAACAATTAAACTTATTCTTAAAATTCAATAAGTTGCTATTAAATATATGAATTGCATATTTCGTTTTAGAAATAAATACAATAAACTAAAAAATCCATGGCTATTACATGAGTACTTGAAGTTTATGTGGAGACATAAAAGTAGATTAGGTTCGAGTAAATAGTCAAAATGATCTATAGTATATGAATAAGGTTAGGTGCCTTATTCTGATAACACTATTGGATGCGGCCAACTCTGTAGTTGTTACAAGGAGTTGTAAAGTGCTACAGATGAAGTGATCCTAATTCGTACATGTAATGACATAAGGAGTGGGGGTGTTCTGTGCAATGAGTTTGCACAAGATCAGACCATGAAATAAGTCACTCTTACTTTATAACGTTGTTTACAATTTAAGACTGACTATTTCAAAGCGATGACCTAGGTAACTTAACCTTAATCCTGAGCTAACTATGAACTTCTGTTTATTCAGGATTATCCTTAGATTTTCTCAGGTAAAGGTTGGCTTAACAGTGCCGACTTAATAAACATCCGTTTCAGGGGTAAGACTGGGTAGATAGCTGGGGACATAGGGTGCAAGATGCAATTCACTTCTACCCGCTTTTAGGGATAGTAGAGAGGTTGTTCCCTTAAATGCTGACTTCGAGTCTTGAACAAGGGACCCCACCCTCTCATTGGCCCGAGAGGGACTCGGTTTGATGATTGGATCACAAACCAATTGTTCATTAGATTATCATTGGGACTTAAAGAACAAGAGGTAATCTCGGGGGTAAAACAGTTATTTGACCCAACCATTATTACGAACAACCTATGAAGGGCTAACTTACTAATCATGGTTATATCGACTAGACACAGTATATCTGCAGTGAGGGGAGTGCAACTCTGGCTTTAGTGGAGTGACCCAGTAGTTAACAAATAATAGTTAATTCGATGTAAAGAGTTTAGTCAATTAAGCTCGGATCGTTGGAGTCCATGATCTGTAATTCCACGAGGTCCCCCTACTAGCTCACAAATGGATTAGCTTTAGAGTAGCATGATAAATTAATTTGAAACGTTTGAATTAGAATTAAGGGAATTAGTAATTATATGTGATATCATTACGCGTTTAATTTTGGAATTAAACGAAATTGGAGAATCAATTAATATTTAGATATGATTTAAATATTAAATTCAAGAATATGACTCATGATGGTGGAATTAGTGTTAAATTAATTTAATATTTGATATTAAATTAATTAGTACAATTTAATTAATTGTTTATTATTAATTTTATTAGATAAATTAATTATTGAATTAATTTTATAAAATTAATAATAAAATTTCATTTTTGAATGAAAATTCATTTTGGAAAATGAAAAATCTCAAAAGTGGGATTTTTCCACTTTCTATTCAAATAGCTCACTCATAATATCAACATTCTTTAGCTCAAATTTTCAAGTTGGAGGTGCAAATCATGCAGCAATTGGTGATTGTCATGCAATATATATTGAAGAATCTAATTGGAATTAAGCATGCATTTTAGGTGAATAAGCTGAAAATCTTCGAAGGTTGAAGATAGGTTTTCAACTGGAAAACCAGAAACCTCTCCTCTCTTTTTTCCTTAATTCAAGCTTATTTTGAGTCCCACAATTCAATCCAAGGCACCAAGAGGATAGAATGGAAGCCCTTGTGGTAGTTCACAAGCTGATTTAGAGAAGATTCGCAGTTAGAATCATGAAACCCTCTTGTTAGTTTATGAACATGCTAATTCAAAGCCAAAATTAATGAATTAGAATGCTTAATGATCTGTTTTTCTTCCGATGCATGTTCTAACTCTAACAATTGGTATGTCATTGTCTTGAATTATCATGACTAACCTAATTCCAACAGAATTGTCTAGATGCATTGGACGACACTTACATTAAAGTGAATGTCAGTGTCGTTGATTTTGACCACGATATAGGATGAGAAAGGGGAAACAACCACAAATGTTCTTGGTCTGTGATTAGAACAGAAAGTTCATATTTGTTATGCTAGGATGGAATGGTTCGATCGTCGACTCTAGGGTTCTCAGGGATGTAGTTGCTCAGTCGCATGGATTGAGGGTTCCAAAGGGTATAAGAATCAATCTTGTATATTATAGAACATGCGTAAATGCAATAATACACATCTATAACAATCCAAAACTTGTACAAGATGCTATTACATGTGGGAATCCAGGTACCCAAATCCTAAAGGATTCCTAGCTCCGTATAGAGGGGAACGCTATCATCTCTCAGACTAGTTTGCCGTAGGAAAGGCACCGACAACTCCAAGGAAATTTTTCAACATGAAGCATTCTTTAGCAAGAAATTTTGTCGAGTAAGCATTTGAATTGTTAAAGGGGAGATGGGCATTTATTAGGGGAAAATCCCTCTACCCGGTATAGGTCCAATGTTGAACGATAATTGCACATTCTCTAATTAACAACCTGATCACAAGGGAGATGGGGATGGGTGTTGTGCTTGATGAGTCCGTGGATGAGAATATTGCATTTATTATTATGGAGGGAGAGAATATCAAATTTATTGACACCTCAGACGAATGGACTCAATTTATAGATGATTTGGCAGCCAAAATGTTTTCCTAGTGGAAAGAATCATGATTGTTTTTCTTATAAAAAAATTTGAACATGTTGCCTGCTTATTGAATGATATTTACGTATTTGAGTTATGTTTGTGGGCATGCTTAATTCATCTATTTAGCTCCATGTTTCTTTTATTATCATGTGGCACACAATGCTTTAAGTTTGAATAACATCTTTACCAGATACATATGCATGCCCTAGTCTCTTTGGTGGATTATAATTGGAAGTCAAGGATGTTAGGTTGGTGAATGCCCTAGTCTCTTTGGTGAAGTCTAGTTGGAAGTCCAATCACGAGACATTTCGACCAGGATATCTACAACATTTGGAATGAATGATAAAGGAGAAACTGCTCAGGTGTAGGCTAAACCAAAACACCATTGAATGTAAGGTCAAAATATTGAAGAAGCAATATACTGCAATATCAGAGATGTTAAATCAATCGAGTTTTGGGTGGAATGAGAAGTTCAAGTGTGTTTTGGTGGATAGGGAGATAATTGACGTATGGGTTCGGGTAAGTTACAAAAAAAATCAAACAACGTACACCACACCTATTTTTATAAAAGTTCTAATTTTGCTTCTATGTACCAATGCAGAGTCATCTGAAGGCAAAGGGACTATGGAATAAGTCATTCCCCCATTACGATGAGCTTTCACATGTACTTAGGAAGGATAGGACAGCCGAATATTCATATGAGCCCCTGGTGGTAGTGGTGTTAAATTTGTTCCGAGAAATGGAGGACGAGATTCGACTAGGATCATAGGACTACCCTATCCCAAATAATCAATAAATTGAAACCTAATTGGTTGATGATGTAATGGATGAAGTTCAGAAAGATATACCCATAAAGAGAGCAAGTGTACAAGATATCTCCACAAGCAGAGCAAGCGTATCAACGGAGCCATCTAGAGGGAGTAAGAGGAAATGATTGACATTCCAGAATGAAAAGATCAACATCATGCGATCAACTGCTAATATGCAATCAGCACATATGGGCAGACTCGTATCATGACAAACGGAGAAGTATGAACTAGAATTTGGACGTCAAAAGGAGGTAGTTGGCACCATATTTTCTTTTTTACGGACTAACTAATGATAGATCTGAGCTTATTGATATCATTGGCACAAACATAAAAAAGATGAACTGTTTCCTCAATGTACCAGAATAAACACAAAAAATGGTATTGCCTCTGTCTACTTGCTCGGACCCTTTAGATTGACCACCTAATATTTCAACCCAGCACTATATATTGTGAACTTAGTTTTTGAACCTGACACGTGTTTTGTTTTCTTATATTATTTTGTGATGTAGAAAAGAATGTAACTTTATTATACTAGAAAAGAATGTAACTTTATTATACTAGAAAAGAATGTAATTGAAGGAACTCTTATACAAGAGTACCTCTAAGCGAAAGCGGATCATTCCAATCTCATTGTGACAAAATTTCCACATTTACAATCTAATAGACAAATTATGCAATAAACAACAAATTACCGGCATGCTTTGAGAACTAAACAACAAGAGAACAAGAAAACATACCAGTTGAAGAACTTTTCTTCACCAAAATCTCACTCTTTCCAAGGATTGCTCCTCTTGCTCTCGCTGAAACGTCTAAGCAATCATTCACCAAATCACCCAGTCGTTTACTCACGAATGACCTCCACACGAACACAATAATGGGGATGACACCACCACTTAGAATCATCGGTATTCTCAGTGTGAGAATCTAAGAGGTGTGGGCTCTTTTGGATTTGGTAGAGGGAAGGAGGAAGGAAGATCGTATAAAACGACCAAGCAAGTGGGAGAAGGTAGGGTCTATCATATAGACGATGCTTGATCGTTTAGAAGAAGGTACACGATTGTTTAGTAAATAGGTTGCGATCCTATAGACGATCGTTAGTAAACGCTCGAGTGCGCAATCATTTAAGAAAGAACTAGACAATCTTTAGCAATTCCTACGTGATTGTTTAGAAAAAAGCGCACATGTATGCGATCGTGTAAAGATTTTGAGCTATCATGTAGTCTCTCGGTTTGCTTTGCGATAGCATGTATACACTCCGTGAGCGAATTACGTGATCATTTTGCAAAATGAAAACAATTTTTATTTTATTCTTTAGTTACAAAAACTAAATGGAACCTCCCACTATCATACGGTTATGGAGAAAACGTCGGCACAATTATCTTATAATTGTCCAATTAAAAATTATAATAAATATAATCATATTATATTCATTAACCTATGTTTTAATATCACATAAATCATAGTGTTTTCTCCTCCAGTAGATATAAATCATACTTATATCATTTTCCTCCAAATAATATATCTCATACATAAAATAAATCATATCATATATAATTAACCAATTTAATCATATCATATATAATCGAACTCCCTATTGTCAATTTGAACATTTCAAACTGGCCCAAAAATTGATTCTCAACTGGAATCCATTGAGCTACCAAGGGGACCTTATGGACCTATGGCTCAAAGCTTCAACGGTACGTGAATAACTAACTGAACTCTTTAGCCACGAAATCCACCATCCGTTAACTACCAGGCATTCTACTAAAGACCGACAACTGAAATTTTCTTACCACAGATATATTTATGTGTCCATCGGATATAACAAATCAACAGTACGATAACCCTTCACAAATGCTCGTAAGTACATCTGGGTCAATTTACCGTTTTTGTCCTTGTAGTTACATCTAACTCCTTAAGTACCACTGATCCCTCTAATGAACAATACAACATAGTCCAACTATGTGTAAACACCTCTCAGGCCATGAGATGGTGTGTGGCGCCACATCATTTAAGCTCTGGAATTAACCCTTAAGGGAGATATCTATCTACTTACCCCTACTTCGGGGAAGGAGTGAATTCCATCTTATGTAGCTGAGTTCCCAGCTCCCATATCAGACGAATCCTCAAAGTGGTAGGTATGAGTCGACGACCTGGCCACTCGCATCCATGAAAATCAAAGGATCGCCCTCAATGGCAAGAGTTCCCAACTCACTTAGGATTAAGGTCATGTTACCTATGGTCATCCTAGTGACTAAAAGTCTCTGTCATGAACGGTGTTATATAATGAGACGTTAACACTTTGCGGTCAGGTCTTATACAAACTCTTTGTATAGGACGCCCCCGCTCGCATGTCCCCTACACGAATAATCAGGATCAGACCATCTGTGACAAGTCACAACACTTGTAACTATTCCACAAAGTGGGCCGCATACGTAGCGTTACCAAGATAAGGTATCCCTCCTATATCCATATACTACAGACCATTTTGGTTATCACTTAAGACATGACCCACTTGCATGTCACCACATATATGCTTAAGTTACATAAAGATAACCAGAGATTTTAGTTTATTGGTTTGTGATAAAGCAAATAAAACAACCATATGAGCAAAATCAAAAAGTGAAGTAAATATCATATATAATATATCATAAACGTTCGTACATACTATTTACAAACTATAGGACACAAGACTTTAGGGCATCAACCCCAACACAAGTATGCCTCGATCGTTCAGCAAATGGTTCACAGCTTGAACTCAAATGCAACGAACTGAATACGATCTCATCGAATGTCTAAATGAGCCTCGATCACAATCGAGTCCAATTCGATCCTCGAACAAATCAGGAACACTACCACAAGTATTACTTTAGTATTCTCGGTGTGAGAATCCTGAAGTTGTGGGCTCTATATGATCTTGGATTGAGGAAAACAGGAGGTATATGATCGAGTAAGTGGGAGATGAATACTGTCTATTGTATAGACGATGTACTCAATTGTTTAGAAGATGCAACCTATCGTATAGACTTTGTTACTCGATCGTGTAGCAACGATCAAACGAATAACTATCGTATAGTCAACTCGTAGCTCGATCGTGTATCCTCTCAACGCTATCGCTTAGTAAAAACACTTTTTACTTGATAGCCTTTTTTGTGAGATTAATTCCGAGTGAATCATCATCTAATTTTAGAAAACTATTTTCCTTTTTATCTCATAGTTACCATAACACTTCCAATAACCTTCCACTCAATTCGGTTATTAGAGAAAAAGAATAATTAATTATCATATAATTAATATGTTATAAATAAATATAATAACCAACTTATCATATTATATTTATAACCTATAGTTTTCATATTTCATCATATGAAATATATAAACCATAGTTCTTTTTCTATTTTATGGTATTTAATATAAATCATATTTATATTAATTTCTCCAATTAATGTATCTAATACATTATATCAATTATATCATATATAATTGAATTTCCTCTTGTTAATTTGAACATTTCAAACTAACCCAAAATCTGATTTTCAATTTGAACCCATTGAGCTACCAAGAGGACCTTATGGACCTGTAGCTTGAAGCTCCAACGGTACATGCTTGAAGCTCCAACGGTACATGAATAACTAACTAAACTCTTTAGTCACGAGATCCACCATCCGTTAACTGTTGGTCACTACACTAAAGACCGACAGTTGCACTCTTCACACTACAGATATATTTTTGTGTTCATATGACCAATCAGAAGTGCGATGACCCTTCACAAATCACTCGTAAATACAACTGGGTCAATTTACCATTTTGCCCTTGTAGTTACGTCTAACTCCTCAAGTACCACTGATTCCTCTAATGAACAATAAGTCATAGTCATACTATGACTAAGTCCTCTCTTCCAAAGAGAGAGTGTGGCCACTATGTTTAAGACCTGAAATTAGCCCTTAAGGGAGCAATTTATCTACTTACCCCTACTTCGGGGAATGAGTGAATTTCGTCTTGTGTAGCTGAGTTCCCAGCTCACCAATCAGGCGAATCCCCAAAAAGGTAGGCTTGTTGAGTTGGCAATTTGCCACTCTCACCCATACTAATCAAAAGATCGCCCTCATGAGCAAGAGTTCCCAACTCACTTAGGATTAAGGTCATGTGTCACACCCCACCCCAGATCACCCTCTTAGCCTAGAGAAAGGCGTGACTGCAGCAGTTATCAACCCTTAGGCTGACACTTACCGCCTAAAAACTCTTGCGGAATAACTCTGATACCAAATACAAATTATATGCAATGGGACGGCTGTAGGTCCACAAGTTATTAACTTAGAAACTTAATATGTTTAGAGTATTTACATCATTAGATTTACAAGTCCCAAAACCCACAAACCCTAGTCCCTATATGAACAATAGTAACATGTGTACAATATTAACAGTAACCACCTAGCAAACGGTTACAAGTCTTTTGGTCCTTTAGTGGTAGAACAGATACTGAGCTGTCTTCAAGGGATTTAACCGCTACCTGTGGGGGGGAAAAACAAAAACATTTGAAAACAAGGTGAGCTTACGCCCAGTGAGTGACCGAGAAAACATAGTAAATTCTCATGCATAATTTCAGAAAATAGTTTTATCTGAAATATAAACTTTTGCAACATAGATATTTTCCAAGCGTAAATTATATAAAACTGTTTTAAACATAAAACAGTGAAATCATTTCTCAAGTCAAAGTACTATATATCTGGTAAAATAATCCCAACACCAACTACTAGTCTCGAGAGAACCCTTTTGCTCAATCTCTGACTTTATTCACCTGTGGCCACACTAAGTACCTTCACACATTAGGTACTACTACTCAGATACCTTCTCCTTGTACTTCAGTATCGAGCTACTAGGATACCTTCTCCAACGTACTTTAGTATCCCGTTGGCTTGGTACCTTCTCAAACGTACTTCAGTACCAATAGATACCTTCTCCTTGTACTTCAGTATCTAGTTGGGTGGATGCCTTCTCCTTGTACTTCGGCATCGCATTTTACCAAAACTATTTATAAACAACTTTTCTCTTTAAAGTATATACAGTATAACACATATATAACATGGCTTTAAAGATGGTAACGCATGCTGGATAAAATCAACATATACATATGTAAATAGTTTTTCAACAATATGCATGCGTTCAAATCACAATTCAAACTTGCTTGGAAACCACTTTAGAAAACTAGTAGGCATGAGAATTATTTTCGCAAACATGCTTTCTGTAAAACGTTTGTAATCAAAATAGTTTAAAATTTTTTTAGTTCGAAAACATTTTAACCACTCACCTCGAATTCTTAGGAACTTTTCACTCTAGTAGCTACTCGTGTCCCTTTTTCACCCCTAGATCCAGATTCAACTTACGACTTAGATTACTCATAGTTCCAAACCTTATTTGGAAATACTCCCTTGTACAAACTTATTCTAAAATGTCTTAGGAATCTTACCCTAAACTTTCAGTTCAAAATTCCTCGTGGTTTGGCCGTAATCTAAAAATCTTCAAGACTGGCTCAGACTGATCCGACAGCCTGACCCTTCTGCCTTCTTCTCAACCTCCAGCCCAGTTCCTTTGAGCCTTTTCCTCTGGCAGCCCTACTCTGAAAACTAGACTTCCAGAGATTTCAGATGGATTTGGAATCACTCCAAATGCACGAGTAGAGTGGAAGATCTCTTCGTCCAAATTTGACACATTCCTCTGAACTCTCACTGCTTTCTACTTTCTCTACGAAATTTATGATTTTTGTGTGATTTGAAAATGAAATCCTAACTCCCTATTTATAGGCATTCAAATTTCTCGTGGGATTGATAGTACCTACTTGGCTGCATGACAAAATGTTTAATTCTCTCTTTATCAACGTAAGCTGACTTCACCTTAGTTCAATGTGTTCTTACCAAACGCATCCAACATAATTTCTTAGGGTTTAAGAATTTCTCTTAATCGGACACCTAGATTTTAATTGACGTTTTTCCATACGTTTTGTATTCAAATTAGGGTTTTTACATGCATAATCCACCCCAAAACGTCCAAATACATTACCCAGAAGCTTGCTCGGTCGTTCAATGCATAGGCGAGGCGTGGGCATGACGTTCGAATCAGACAAAGTAAGGCTAACGCATAGGCGCTCTCGCTCTTTCCGCTCTTGGCAGTGTCGCTCACTCTACTCTCGGCAGTGTCGCTCTCTCCCACTTTCTCGCTGGTCTCGCTCTTTTCACTCTCGCTCTCTCCAGCAATCTCACTGGTCAGCTCTCTCCAATCTCGCTCTCTCTCTCGCTCTCTCCAGCTTTCTCTCCAACTTTTCTCTCCACTCTCGCTCTCTCCAGCTTTCTCGCTGGTCTCGCTTTCTCCCATCTTCTATCCAA